>NC_088870.1:7077533-7271207 GCF_032884065.1 Artemia franciscana | reverse complement strand
CGTTTATTCCATGCCTTTTTCCTTAGCTGTTGCGGTTCTCACTTTCACTAGTTTTCTAAGCATCTTTATCTGTGCTTCATATTCATCGATCAACCCCATTTTTCTTTGTTCTTCATTTTGGATTTTCATTATTTCAGACAATTTGCCAATGCCCTTTGTTTAAGCTGCCCTTATTGGTCTAGTCTTACATGATGGTCCGGGTTGTGGAATTGTTACTTATTCAGGTGGTGTGACAAAAAATTCTTTTTCATCCAACAAATTTTTGTCTCCAACAGGATGCAAAAATTTACAAGTGTTATGCACTTGTAAATTTTTGCTTTTGAGTCTAACTCTAGATAATTTTTTCATCCGATATATCTTTTCATACTTCTGTCTTTTCAAAGATCCTTGACTATGGAAGCACGCCCAATTTCAACACTGACTGTCTACTAAGCTTCAAACTTTTTTTTTGGTTTTTGAATTGTTGTAATCCCTTGTTAAAATATATAGAAAGGCTTTTGCAATAACCACTTTTCTGCTCTTTAAGCAATTTAATGTCTTTTCATACTTCGGTCTTTTCAAAGATATTGGACTGTTGAAGTAAGTCTGATTTCTGACAGCAATTTCTACTAAAATTCAACCTTTTGGTTTTTTCTTTATGGTTTGGAATTCTTGTATCCCTTGTTAAAATATATACAAATATTTTTGCAATTACCCGTTATTTACTCTTTAAGCAATTAGATGAAAACCTCTCCTTGCATGACAATCTTTAATTTTTTCACACAAATGCAACAAGTGTGACAACGTCACTGCAATACTGATGTCTACAAAAATGGCCTCGTTCCTTTGAATTTTTTTCCAAATTGAGGCTTTTAACGAATTTTCTCACACTTTCGAACCTATATAGATATTTTTAGGCCACAAAGTCCCGTTTTCGAGAAAAAAATACATAAACAATTATTGCTCACTTTAGCTCACAATTATTGCTCACATACACAATTATTGCTCACTATAGTTGAAGTGTTGACGTTGCCTGAAATGTTTGACAGGGTCTTTCAATTCTACAACCCAAAAACCATAAACACAAAGATTCTTTTGCACTAAGAATCAATTCAGCCACTGTTTTCTTCGAGATTTTTCTGTTCTTAATGAGCTCCCGGTCCCCATAAGTTAAAATTCAAATCCTACATTGCCATCGTCCCCTAATATCCCCTCAAAGTTTCATCTGTGAACTTTTAAACTGTACTCTTAGTCATGCCTTTGATATTTGAAATAAGCCATTTTGACAATCTGAATGCACATAATCTCTTTTGATTTAGTTCAACATTCCCTAAAAGTTTCGACTTAAGACACATAGCGACTCCTGAGCCATTACAGATACACTATTTGGACAACCTGAATCCAAATAGTATCTTTTTGATTTAGTTAATCATGCCCTGAAAGTTTCAGAAAGTTAACCGTAACCATTCCTGTACTATTAGAGCTACGCTGTTTTGACAACATGGTTGCATGTATTGTTTATTATTTTATTTCAATATCACCCTCAACATGCCTTGAAAGCTTCAAATTAATACCTTTAACCATTCCTAATATAGGCTATTACATATTCACCCTTTTGACAATCTGGATGATCCTAGTGTCTTTTAGTTATGGTCAATATTCCTATAACATTCCCTGAAAGTTTCATCTAAAATCTTTTTAGATGTTCCCAATATATTACAGACACACCCTTTTGTAAAACTAGATGCAAGTAATGTCTTTTGATTTAGTTCAATATTCCCTGAAAATTTCAACTTTAAACCCTAATATCCCAAATACACCCTGTTAACAAACTACACCCTGTTAACAAACTGGATGCAGAGAGTGTCATTTAATTTAGTTTTAGTATCGTCCTCAACATTCCTGGAAATTATCAACTTAATACCCTTAGCTGTTTCCAAGTATTGCAGATAAAACCTTTTGACAGCCTGAACATACAGAGTATCTTTGTGTTTAGCTTAAAATTCTCCTCAAGATTCCTTGAAAGTTCTAGCATAATATCCTTAGTCGGCCATGAACTATTGCAAGTATCTCCTCTTTACAACCTGGATGCACATTGTGTCTGCTGATTGACGTCCGCTTCGACATTCTTTGAAAGTTACATCTTAATTCTTTTAGCGTTCAAGATATTGCAAAATCAACTTTAGGATATCCTAAATATGTTCGGAGTTTTCTGATTTCGTTCTCAACATGCCCTAAAAGTTAAAACCTAAGAGCACTTACTTTTTTTAGATAATATTGATGCATGCTATTAGTAAGCTGGGTTCATCTAGTGTCTTTTGATTTAGTTTCACAGGCCCTGAAAGCTTCCGATTAACACCCTTAGTCGCTCCTGAAATGTTGTGGGTACGCCTTTTTGACAAAACAGATACACACACTCTCTTTTGATTAGCTAAACATCCCGCTCCTCATGCCTGAAAAATTCAAATCTTGCAAATACTTCGTAAATACGCCATGATGACAACCAGGATGCCCGTGGCGCTCTCGGATTTAGTTCAACATCTTGCTCAACATGTTCTGAAAGTTCCAAGCTAATACAATTGGCGTATTTTTTTTTTATTTAGTTTAGCATCCTCTTCAACATGTCCCGATGGTTCAACGCATTATCCTTAGCCGTTCCTGACATGACAAAACTAATGTACATGGTGTCTATTGATTTATTTAAATATCAACCTCAACTTGCCCTGAATATTTCACCTTAATAACCTTAGCTCTTCCCGAGGTCTTGCAAATGGGATATTTTGACAACAAGGTGCATATAGTGTCTTTTGATTTAGTTCAAAATGCCCTTAACATCACCGAAGTTTCATCTTAATACCCTTAACGTTTTTGCTCACAGCCAGGAAAAAAAATCCCCTTTCACAATAATAAACCATATGTAAAACATTGGACGACTCGCATAATTTATATCTTTTCTCAGAGACTATTTGGGTAAAATCTTCTCTGGAGGTATAGCTATTGGCTTTGTAGACAATTTTGAATAAAATGGCTATCTAAAAATTTTGATCAGCTGTCTTTGAGGGGAGGGCGACTGAAAAAGACGCGGAACGGTGTTTCATTCTATTCAGTCACTTATGACTCCAAAAATGGGCACTAGAACTTTCAATTTTGGATCGAATGAACCCCCACCAAAACTTCAGTGGTAGTTCCATCCCTACGAAGTGGTCTGGTGAGAAATAAATAATGACTGCCTCAGAAGGGACAACATAATAAAAAACGAACCACGGCCCTCAATAATCAATCATTTTAAAAACACGCTTTAATCAATACTGTTTCGTGAAGAAAAATTGCAATTTTCAGCTGATTCAGGCACCGTAACTGTTATTTCGATCAGTCTTAACAGTAAAACTTTACTGTAAAGTCAACTTCGTGTGAATTGGAAAATTGGCCTAAAATCCCTTCAAAATGGCGTCGGATCGAACGAAAAGTATACCAATATAATTGTCCTTGTCAAAAACACCACGGAATACTTGGAGCCCTTTACCTTGTTCTTTAAAAATTTCATTAACTAATTCTTCAAGTTAGCAAACGCTGAACAAAAATCAAGACAGGAAATAAAATGTAGTTTTGAAAAGAATTATATGTCTGCCTTTTCAAGACCCGATGGGATATAAAAAAAAAAAAAAAAAAAAAAAAAAAAAAAAAAAAAAAAAAAAAAA
Source organism: Artemia franciscana (assembly GCF_032884065.1). NCBI lineage: Eukaryota > Metazoa > Arthropoda > Branchiopoda > Anostraca > Artemiidae > Artemia > Artemia franciscana. The sequence goes on along the minus strand of NC_088870.1, from coordinate 7,267,530 downwards.
AGCTTTTTTAAAAAACGAGATGTTTTTTAGTCAGGAATAAGAGGAGACGCTGTGTTTCTCTGCGAAACACGCCTATATTATGTTCCTTATTCCCTTTTAATTGTCTTGTAACTCTTCTATTCAAGCTTATGATCTGACCAAACTCGTTCTCATGTTCAACAAAAAACAACACGCCTTGACTGCAACATCCTATTTTGGTGACATCAAACAACGGAATAACGTCATAGTCATGGGAGACTCACTTGGTGATGCTGATATGGCAGAGGGAGTTCATGAGCCAGGAACTATTCTTAAGATAGGATTTTTAAATGATGAGGTAATTAAAAAACGTTAATTTATACCCAACAGTGCTACGAGAATTTTCACAGGGCTGATGTAGCATAGATGCTTTGAAATATGGGGTTAAAAACATTGTACCCTGGGCTCAGTTTGAAAAAGACACTTAGTTATTTGATAAATAGCAGCCCATTCATTTTCAAATTTGCTACACAAAAACAAAGTGACTACTCTTGTAGACCACTTGGATTATATTAGACCTTGGATTATATTAGACCTTGGATTATATTAGACCTTGGATTATATTAGACCTTGGATATTGTAGACTCTTGGATTATAGTGTTTTTTTTTCCCTCGTGGTTTTGCCAAGTTTCTTCCTCTTCTTTCTTTTTTTATATTTAATTTTTAGACCTATGCAGGGAAGTGAACGGGCTGTATACTAATATCGCTGTTTTTGGAATGTTATTACGTATATCAGGGGGTGCTCCCTCCTTAATACCTCGCTCTTTATGCTAAAGTTTAAGTTTTTGCCCCAATCATTTAAGAATGCCTCCTGAAATACAAGGACCTTTTAGTTAGAATGAAATTATTTTTAAAAGCTCTAAAAAAGCTTTAGCGTAAAGAGCGACGCTTTAATTTCATTCGAGAAAACTTGTTCTTTACTTAATTTCGGATCGTTTTTAAAATAGTCATGTCATAGTCATGCTTAGATACATCATTAATAGATTTTTTTACTATGTTGAACAAAATGGCTATTTCAAAATTTTGATTGGAAGAATTTGGGAAAAAGGGGGCGTCGGAGGAGGACTAGCTGCTTTTCGATATTTTCGTTCACTTAAAAAGGGCACTAGAACTTTTGATTACCGATCATTGGTCCTCTCTCGATCTTCTAGGATCACTGGTTTTGTATGATTACCCCAGGCAAAAAACAACTACTAAAAATGCTAAAAATGCTAAATTCCACATTTTTATATATAGTTGCTGGAAACATAATAGGATTCTCTGAAATGCTGAATCTGATGGTGTGATTTTCATTAGTATCAATTAAATGGTATGTGGGTTTTCCTCCCATTTTTTAAAAAAATTGGGCAAATTTTCTTAGACTCATAACTTTTGATGGGTAATAATAACTTGATAAATTTTATGTATTTTGAATAAACATCAATATTTGACCCTTTTGATGTATCCGTTGTTATCAATAATCAGTTTCTTAGAGTTTCAGTTATTATTGAGTCGATTTGCTCCCTAATTACAGTTCGTTACCAAGAACTGTTTGATTTAAGCATACTTCAAGGGAAGTTAAGATTTTTTTTTGCTAAAAATTTATTGTCTTGTGAATTTGCCAAATGTTTATAACTTTTAAATTACTAAAATGACCCCTTATATGTATTAAATAAAAAAAAACAAGTTTTTTTAACTGAAAGTAAGGAGCGACATTAAAAGTTAAAACGAATAAAAATTACTCTGTATATGAAAGGGCTGTTCCCCCCTCAATGCCCCGCTCTTTACGCTAAAGTTTGACTCTTTCTCTCAACTCTATATTTTAAAACAGTAAAAAAAACTTTAGCGTAAAGAATGGGGCGCTGAGGAGGGAACAGCCCCTTTCATATACAGAGTAATTTCTGCTCGTTTTAAGTTTTAATGTTGCTCCTTACTTTCAGTCAAAAAAACTTATTTTTTATTTTATTTCTGAACGTTTTTGAATTAATGCGTGTTTGGATTTTGGCTCTCCGCACATGAATAGTTAAAACGAAATTTGCATATTATTATTTTTTTTTTTTTTTTGGTTAATGGCTCTCTCATAGTTTTGATTGGACGATTTTGAAAATAATAGGAGGGGGGAGGAGGCCTAATTACCCTCCAATTTCTTATACTTTAAAAGGCAACTAGAATTTTTAATTTTTTACGAACGTTTTAATAAGTAAAAATATACGTAACTTACGAATTAGCTTACTTAACGAACTTCTATATTCGTATGTTTTATTATGTACATGAGGGGGCTCACCCCCTCGTCAATGCCTCACTCTTTACATTAAAGCTTAAATTTTGTCCCAATTCCTTAAGAATGGCCCCTGAATCACAAAGACCGTAGAATAAATAGCTGAAACTACTAAGAAATACTTTAGCATAAAAGAGTGCCTCATATGCATAATAATTTCTGAACGATTAAGTGTTAATCCTGCTTCTTACTTTCAGTTGAAAAATCTTTTTCATAAGTATTTTTTCATTGTTCTTTTATTCTAAATGCTAGAAAATCCTGCGCCCCCTTCATGTAATTTCTCTTCCCCTATGACCAATTCCCCCGTATAAAGTTCCCCCATATAACCCCATCCCCTCAACCCCTCCCCCAACCAAAAAAATCACCCTGAAAACGTATGTACACTTCCCAATAACTATTACTATATGTAAACACTGGTCAAAGTTTGTAACTTGCCGCCCCTCCAGACATAATTATTAGGTTTTTGAATTTTGATCCGGTGACTTTGGGAAAAAATGAGCGTGGGAGGGGGCCTAGGCTCCCTCCAATTTTTTCAATCACTGAAAAAGAGAACTAGAACTTTTAATTTCCGTTAAAATGAGCCCTTTTGCGATATTCTAGGACCGCTGGTTCGAGTATTTATCCAAACCAAACTATTTAATCTAAGAATCATCATCTAAAATAATAGGTGAAGCCATATTTAACTTTACCATTTAATATTTGCCTCGGTGCACAAATTCGGACAAGATTTCTGTCTAGATAGCCACAGCCCTTCCCTGGTAGCACGCTAATGACCCTTACTTCAACTTGAACCTGCAGCATGACCAGGGGTTTTGCCATTTACTTGGCATCGTGGCAAGCTATCGATAGTTTTCCGTTAATAGTTTGGTCTAGTAAAACTTAAACTTTTATTCCATATTTTTGGTTTTGAAATCATTTAATTTAATTTTGTTTTAGGGACGTGAAGGATCAAAAAGTACAAAACCAGTAGACTCGGTAAGTTTATAACCTACTTACTTGTACTTGTGGCGGAAGTCATGCGTTTCCTCCTCGCCTGGCATCCAGGATCTTTTTGACCTCTTTGGACCAGGTTTCACGATCTTCTGAAAATTACTCTTTGAACAGGAGCCACTGAACCGATCACAGGGCTTGACTAGAAAGATTTGACGGGGCAGGTATTCTGGTGGTCTCCGCAGGACATGAAAAAGCGGCACTTTTTAACGACATTAGTGACATCTCTTCTAATCTTGCAGAGTTGGCGAATATCGAAGTTAGATATACGATGTTGCTATGCTGTTTGACCTATGTGATTGTATGGATGAGTAGGGTTAAGGCCTCATTCAAGTGCTTGTCTATATTAATCACTAATTTAGGAAAACAGTCTTCCTTTTCTCCTTCTGTCTTTTTTTTTTTTTTTTTTTTGTGTGTTTTTGCTGTAGCATTGGTGATTTCTCTTTTCATGATATATATATATATATATATATATATATATATATATATATATATATATATATGCCTTTTCTATTCCTTGGACAAAGGAACTGGACTAGGACAGATTGCTTATTCATCTGCGTTATCTCGCTATTTTTCACATTTTTGCGCCTGGTGGTCCGTCTTGCAAGACGGACCACTAGAAGGGGCAAGACGAACAATCATTTTCGTAATCACCTTCGACTATATGTTTTGTATAAACATATCAATTAAATATTTATCAATCAAGTAAAATGTCTGCATTGGCTCTTTATAACACACTGAAACCAGACAAATCAGCTCCAAATGTGTGGAGTGACGCCTGCCTTGCCAGTTTCATCAGAGCGTCCACAAGACTGACCCTTCCCTTTTCAGTTGTCTCTTAAAATTTAAAAGAGGCAAAAGTTCTCTTCCGAAAGAGCACTTCAATCTCATCTTCAATCTCGTCTCTCACCGAGACCTTTGCAGCAAAATATTCTTTCCATCATGTGAATACCATGTCAACTTATGGGTAATTTCATGACCAGATACCACATTTGTTATAACCAGACGGTGATGTCTATACGATTGAAGCAGTCTATAACAATTTTATTTTCTATTCCTGCATCAAATTTTCCTAAGCTATGACACCGTCTATTCTTATCAACTTGACCATTAACATCTCCTAAGAAAATTAAGATATCTATACGCGGGACCTCTGTCGACTTCTTCGTGTAAGTGTATTTGAAATTCACCTGAGTCAATCCCATCTCCTTCAGTCAATTCTACATGGGCATATACTGCAATAATGGATGCTTTGAGATTTTTCGTCATATTTTTTTTATTAATATTTCTATGTTACTCTGCTTTATTTTAGTGCTTTTAATCCTTTCCTCATACTTATAACAAAAGTGAGTTTTCAGAAATTATTTCTGAAAAATTGTCTCTGTGGGCTCTCGATTGTATTTTCGATGAAATACGAGAGACTAAAAATGGGTAAATTGAAAGGAAACTACTGGAGACTATACTCAAAGGAAAACTCAAAAGACTATGAATATCTGTGTTCTTCTCGATTCCCTTTTGTTCTGATTTATGCTTTTTATAACAAATTCCAGTTAACCTGCATTAGATCCTAAAAGGGCAAGCAGGCCTAGACTTAGAGCTTTGACAACTCTAGACCAAAGCATTTTTGCCAAATCCGTTTTGCGAGACTTAAACATCAGGGAAACGTCAGAAGAATCGAGGACAGTAGAAGCACTCAACAGACCGCAACTGATGAGTCAAAAGTAATGAAAGAGAGAGGTGATACCGGACTCTCAGCTGTCATTCTTGGGAGACGTCAGACAGTTTATAGGTGGCAGCTTAATTCCTGTGCTGCTATAAGATCCCTTTTTCTATGAATAGGCAGCGCGGCGGCGAAAGGCATAGTAGTTTGACGATAAATCACATCAGTCCACTTTTTGTTAAAAGAAAAAAAACTCGGTAATAATTTATTGTACCCCTGATATTGTGCATTCCCAGGCCCAGGCCTAGTCGGCCTATTGTTAAACTCAGGCCTGAAGGCAAAAGAATTTGATTGTAGGAAAACTGTTAACAAAGAATTTTCTGTTCCCCGAGATATTATTTTAGCCTTGGACGAATTGTGTGCAAGCGTGTATTCACTGAATGTAAAAAATAAAAACTGTTTAAAGGAATTGAAAGGGAAAAAAACACAAAAATGAAACAAAATTATAGCATAGAAATTGTCAATTAATGATTTCATAGTCAGCCACAGTTATTCACCCATTCATAAATAGATTGTAGAGAGTAGCAAGTTGTAAATAAATCATGAAGTAAAATAATATTTGATGAAGCACAATCAAAGATACTAACTATAAAATAAGCATCTCATATTCCTGATGGATGCTTTGTTGGGTATCGTCCTAACTCTAAATTCCAATGTACATAAGAGTACTAGCGATAGGAGTACTAATTTCTACCGATACAACAACGTAGATACAAGACATTATCATCTATCATATTTTCAGTCGTTTAGTCATCTTTTCTAATTCTGGAACCGCGGTATAGTAAGGAGCATTTGACTAGGCCGTCCATTATATAGTTTTAGTTTATCTTACTCAGCCATTTCATTTAAAAGCGCTCCGTCTTCTTGATAAAGGTAGCTTCTAGAAAGGCTGGGAGTGTATTGTCTCTTTTTGTCCTATGGTATTATAATGCTTTCGTATGACTATATTAGTAAAATCCTGGGTTGAACTTTCTGTTCGAAAGGTCCCTTGCTGAAAGTATTTGAGTTAGTATTTGTGTTGTTTTTCATTTGCGTTTGTTCATTTTTTTTCTTCAAGTGCAAATGTTTTGTCGCCCTTTTTCTTTCCATTTATCTTTGTGCTTATGTTATCTGTATTATTATTATTAAAATTTGCTAATTCCTTATCTCCCCTTTCTTTTTCTTCTCTTCCTTTTTTATTATCCTCTTTATTTTGAGATCGCATTTGGTTAGTATATTTGTGGACAATGCTGTCCGTATATATATATATATATATATATATATATATATATATATATATATATATATATATATATATATATATATACTAGCTGTTGGGGTGGCGCTTCGCACCACCCCAACACCTAGTTGGTGGGGGCGCTTCGCACCCCCACAAGCCCCCCCGCGCGCGTAAGTCGTTACGCGCCATATCAGTTATGCGCCATTGTAGTTGTGTCCCTATGTCCCACCTGTGAATATAGATATATATATATATATATATGTATATATGTTTTTAACTACGTAAAACTTGCGAATATACAACATTCTTTGCTGTTCCATTGTCTGTGCATATAAATAGATTGTCAGGTTTGCCGACTCTTGAACATGCAACATATAATGGTCCATGGGAAAACAATCCGTATTCAGATCTATACCTCATGATTCTAATGATTGCCCTTGAGCTTTGTTGATGTTGATTGCTAATCGACCATTCCCTGTGTCGCCATCGTCATTTATGTATCCCCCTGTGCCCCCCGGCGTCCCCTTTGTAGTTTTGGCCCTGTGTCCCGGTCGTCATTTATATTCCCTGTGTCCCGGTCGTCATTTGTGTCCCGGTGTCCCAGTCTGTGATTTCTCTTTGAGTGTCCCGGGCGTCATTTATATTCCTTGTGTCCCGGTGTCCCGGTCGTCATTTATATCCCCCTGTGCCCCCCGGCGTCCCCGTTCCAGTTGTGTCCCTGTGTCCCGGTCGTCATTTATATTCCCTGTGTCCCGGTCGTCATTTGTATCCCGGTGTCCCGCTCTGTATATACATTCGTTTTTTAGTTTTGTTTTTCTCCTTTATTTTTCATTTTTTCCTTTTTTATTTTTTTTTCTTTTTTAGTTTTTTTAGTTTTTTAGCTTTTTTAGTTTTTTTATTAGTTTTTAGTTTTTTTATTAGTTTTTGGTTTTTTTTTCCTTTTAGTTTTTACCTTTTTTTAGTTTTTTTAGTTTTTTTTTACTTATGTCCTGGTCGTCATTTATACTCCCTGCGTCCCGGTCGTCATTTGTGTCCCGGTGCTTTGTTGATGGTGATTGCTAATCGAACAATCCTTTTGTCCCGGTCGCTTTCTCTTTGATTGTCGTCATTTATATTCCCTATGTGCCGGTGTCCCGGTCGTCATTTGTGTCCCGATGTCCCGGTCTGTAATTTCGTCAGTTGAAAACATGACGTCAGTCAACACAGAAACATGACGTCACCTGATCCACAGACAGACAGACAACTTATTTTTATATATATAGATAGATATATATATATATATATATATATATATGTATATATATACATATATATATATATATATATATATATATATATATATATATATATATATATATATATATATATATATATATAGGCACCCTGTGGAAACGGAGTACACAACATTAGCAAGCAAACTGTCAAGCTTATTTTTTTTAATTAATTTTCCGCATCGCAGTTAGGTAACAAAACTCACTTTTTTAATAATCAATTCAACTTTTTTGAGAATACTACCGGGATTACTTGAGCAAGATTTGTACGTTTAAAATTTCCCCACAAAGTAAAGGGTCACTTGCTATCTTATCGACATAGTTTTTGAATCAACATTATTTTGTGGTCTTTGAGGGCTCTTATGAAGTTTCTTTTTGACTTCGCACGCAATCGGTTTACTATACCGGAACGTGGTCTATCGATTTGTTCCAGATTCTGAGTCACAATTTAGCTGAATCACATGCTACAAAAAGACTTGCTTTTTTAGACCAGTCGGTAACTTCTGTCTTTTTGTAATTACGTCTAGTTTGGACAGCATAGTTTTCCATGTATCAAAGCGCGTGGTTGATTTCCCTAAGAGAGTTCATAAGCTCCTCGTGCTCACTGATATTTTTCGAAGATTACCTTTGAAGGGACTCTCTCACTAGACCTATTGATCGTTATGTTCAGTTTCTGGGTATTCTTCCTAATAAGAATCCCTCCTTCTGGCATCATATTAGTCAAATTAAAACAAAGAGTTTGAAGAATCTTAGAATTCATGGAAAGGTCAAACATCGTTTTCCTGGGTTGAATAAAAAAAAAATCACAGTTTAATTCAGTCTTGCGTCTATTTTAGCACAATTATACGGATGTCAACATTTTCTTTCTCTCTGATACAACTCCGTGTGGTATATGAAAGAGCACGGGATCTTAGCATTGAAACTAATAGTTCTATTCATAAGCTTTTGCTTGATTTCAATTTGATATATAGGACTTCAATCGTGTCTTTCGTTTTTCTTCAATTACAATCCTACGGCCCTTAAAACTTGATAGTCTTTTGACTTTGACCATTCTACTACTTTGATTCCATTGAGTCCATCAGTAGGGTCAAGCTTCAACCCTCTGATAGCTCGTCTGCCTGCCTTGAATAATTGACCTGAGTTGGCTTGAAAGTGTCGCTCATTTGGTGCCTTTAAAGGAATTGCAAAAACTTTCTGGATTTTCGGAAGATTTATTTATTCACTTATATATTTTCATTTTTTTTCTTTCTATTTTTCTTACTTTAGCTCCAACGTGCGACTGCTGTCTCCGGGCAAGTTGGATTTGTGTGTTGTTTTGTCGGTTGGGCAAGGCACTTGTCTTCGGCTTGGTTTTCTTTGAGTAGTTAGCGGTGGGCGGCTATTTAGTATGTCTGTGCGTCTCCTTTTTTCCTTTTGTCTCCTTTTTTTCTTTCTCCTTGCATTCCCTGCCATAGACCCTTGCGAGGGGGTATTTGATATTTGATGTTAAATGTTTAGTTTTTTGTCAGATTAATAAAATTATATATATATATATATATATATATATATATATATATATATATATATATATATATATATATATATATATATATTTATAGGAAACACCTGTACATATTTTGGGCCAAACGATTTTAAGCTTTTGGATATGTATTCCTTAGGTCATGGGGTCCAGAGGAAGGGTTTCAAGATATTCCATATTTTTTCTGCGATCGAGCCGAAATTTTGATAAAACTAACGTTATCCTTATCTAATTGACACCGATTTACAAAGATAGAGGGGGGAGCTCAATATAAGCTATAAAAACCTCAAAATTACAACCAAAGAGAAAGACTGTTGGGTCAAACATCGTAGCTTTTTGGATATATGTTTTCAGAATATATATACTACAGAACATAGTGAGTAGTATGGGCATGGCGGTGTCCTTCCGTGATCAACAACTTATGATCAAAATATGTTTTATTTTTATAGCGGCTGGGCTGCATTGTTCTGATGCATGTTCCATAGGTTTTGAGGGGCTTAGAAACTGTGTAGTAAGGAGTAACATTTTTTCGCCTGCAATGATCAAGCTACAATTATATTAAGTTCTTTTCTATATGTCTGTAATGCTGCCAAATTTACAATTCTGCATTTTGTTTTCTAGATTGAAGAGAGATTGCCAAGATTTATGGAAGCATTTGACCTAGTTTTGGTTGATGACCAGACATTCAACATACCTCTAGAGATTCTAAGCACAATTGCATTGGACTAAATTCTTTTGATGCATTGTTATTATGGCTCAACTGTTTGCATACAATCATGTGGATGACGTGTACTAGGGTACCAAATCAGTTAACTTTATAAAATCGAATAAATAAGGCAAACAATCTATTTTTCCATAGTTATTTTTTATTCTTTTCTTAGTAAAGCGAAAATTGGTACTGCAATTGGAGTTACCACCTGTAGCACGAAAATGCTATTTTAGCACTTTTGCAGTCAACTTTTCCAATGTAGCACCAAAACTTGCTGGGTAGCACGCAATTCTGGACAATTATAACACTTTAGGAACTGACTATGGTGGCAATCCTGGCTGCAATACCCAGGTAGAGTCATCTCTGGTCCAAGTAGTGACTCGCAAATCTTGATACCCGAGAAATTTAAATTTATTAAAATTGATTATAATGTCAGCTGATTTCGATGCTCAAGAAAATCAAAAAAGCTATGTAGATAAAATAAATGTATATTTAAAGGGGGTCGATTGGACCATTAAGCGTTAAAACAGCTAAGGTATGACGGTAAAAATAAGTAAATGATATAAACTCACGAAAAATGGGGAAATATTTTTGTTCACGTACAACCATCACCCTCTTCCTCCAAGAACCGAAAAGTAAAGTCAAAAGAATAATCATCGATATGCGCTGCAAAGCATTCCTTGTTGCTCTAACCAAAAAAAAAAAAAAATACTTGAAAAGATTTTAAATTCCCCTGAGAGCACAAATTAAAAATATTGCCAGTGAAACCCAACTACCAGTTTTCCTCAAATTTAAGAAATTGCTATACCGCCTTTAAATGTCTGTGCGTCTCTAAATTAGCGGGTTTGTGTCACATTTTTTTTTTTTTTTTTATGACAATTGTTGAAGAACAACAGCTCAAACAGAAGAGCCGTTGGTTGGAATGAGAAGTATTTTTAAAGCACTATAAAACTTTTGCGCATCAGGGGGGGGGGGGTTGTGAGGAAGATAAGCCTACCTTTTCTGCACCTAGAGAGCTCAAAAAATAGTTTTGATATTTCTAAGCGATTGGCTATATCAGAATTTTCAATCGATAGGAAATTAGTCCTCTTTGTGGCCATGGCACAAGCGTTTTTACTGCTTTAAAAGGGCACTAGAACCTTTAAGTTTCGTTAGAATGAACCCTCTTCCATCCCTCTAGGATTATTGGTTCAATACGATTAGACCCCTAAGCCGCGCCGATTATAGAATTCAGCGGCAGCGGATACAATTACGCAAGGCGGCACCACACCTCCGGCGGAGCTGAAAAATTTTCGGTGGCACGCAGTCAATTGTTCGACGTTTGTTCTATTTAAAAAAAATTGGCTACTTTTAAAAGGTTTTGAAAACCAAATTGGTAATACAAAAAAAGTTTTATTCAACTGAAAGTAAGGAGCAACATTAAAACTTAAAGAAAAGAAATTATTCCGTATATGAGGGGTCTGCCCCCTCCTCAACAGCCCACTCTTTAAGCTAAAGTCTGAAATTTTGTCCCAATTATTTAAGAGTGACTCCTGAAACAGAAGGGTCATTAAATTAGAATCAAAACCTGTTTTAAAGTGCTGGAAAAGCTTGAAGAGAGGGGCATTAAGGAGGCGGCAACCTCCCTCATATACGGAATAATTATACTATTACTATACTATTACTATTAAGAATAATAATTCTTAATAGTAATAGTTTCTTAATAGTTTCTTTTCTCACAGTGTAGCCTTTCCGCCTGATGGTCCCAGACCATCAGGCGGGATATAGTCCTTAGGACTTAGGACTAGGATATAGTCCTAAGCGATATATCTCTTTGTTGTTTATCATCTCGTGTTGTCCTGTTGTTTTTGTTGAAATGGTGGGTATAAGCCTAGCGTCGGGGCTATTGAGAAGGAAAAATGTTAAGACAACAATTGTTACTTTATAATATGCAGGAAAATAGCAGTTGAAACATTTTGAAGACTTCTGCTACACTTCACCCTCACCCCCTTTTGGGCCTTTTCAGTGGCCTTTTAAAAAAGCTTTTTCGGCAGCAGTTTTTGGCACGGCTTTGGGGACTAGATATGATCACCCATGGAAAAAATAAACACGCATCCCTGATCCCTCTTCTGGGGAAAAAAAATTCATAGTCTGTAGATAATAGCATGAGCGCCCACAGAAAAAAGGAGGGGAGGGAGGACACAGAGACCAAAAAAGCAGGTGTTGATGAGGGGAACGAAAATATATTCTAGAATACATTTTGTTAGGAGTAGTTTCTTACAGAAACTTAAAACCTTCTAAGCAGTTTTCTGCGGGAACTTAAAAACCTTCCAAAGGGATATTTTAGGCTAAGATTTTATTCCCGGAAGCTTCATTTCCAAAACCTCAAAGTGAGGTAAAAAAAATTATGGAGTAGCAAAAGAAAAGCTAAATTTAAACTTACAATCCAGCTGCCATATTGACCCTGGTTTCTGCTTTCGATGCAACGATGAAAAGATAATGTAGCAAAAAACCCTTAAGCTAAAATTCCTCCCAAATTATTAAAAGAATGAAAATAAAGTAAGGGGTTCGAGCCCTGGTGTTGCTGATTATTTAGTTTGGAAAGAGTCCCATTGATGTGACTCGTTAAACTCAGCCAGAGTCGACCCAGCTTCAAATAGGTAACTGGAGAAATTTGGAGAAGACACTGAAATAGATTAAGACTGAAATAGAGTAAGACTGAAATAGATTGGCTTAGGTTAGCTAAACCAATTGACTTTATAGCCCTTGAAAATGACACCCTGGCCTTTATAATGCTTTGGACTTTCAGGATTTCAAGGGTTTTAGACAAGAGATACTATTTGACTTTAGTTTTAATGTTGCTCTTTACTTTTCTTTGAAAAACTTTTTTATAAGAAAAATTTTTAAAAAATTATTGGTATGAAAAAATTTGATAAATGAAATAAAGGAGAAACACCCATCGAAATAAATTTTATCCTTAATTTTAGTTTTGTAGTTTAATTATAAAATAATTTCTAGTTAAACGGCCATTGTGCTTCAAAAGTCGTTCTTACAGAGCTGGGACAAAATGTCAAACTTTAGCGTAGACAGTGAGGCATTGAAAAGTTACATATAACTTTTGTTCGTAAAGAGTTCCTCTCCTCCCTGCAAAGCTCCTCCCACATAAAATACACTCAGTCCCCATCCACAGAAAAATTTTCAGGGGAAAAATGTCCCCTGGAAAGAAGCTATTGCAGAATAATCCCCCATGGAGAAAATCTCCCGAGTCAAGTCTCCCATGAAAAAATCTCCAGACAATTCCAACCTCGATAAAAATATCTCCCATACCAGGGACCATTCGCCGAAACATCTCCACATGTAAAATTGAGCCAGCAAAGGCAAAGTAAGACAAATAAAAAGAGTTTTTGTAGACATAGCAAATTTCCGTGCTGAAAAATTTTACTTGGAAAGTTAATCCCTGGAAAGTCACCTCCCCATAGAAGAAATCCTCTCCCCCCCAAAAGAAAATGTCTGTCTATTTCCCAATAACAAATACAATACATGAACAATAGGCAGATTTCATAACTTACAACCCTTTTCCCAGGGGCTATGAAGGATCATGTTATCCTGAAATGTATAATTATTGGACCTTTCAACTATGCCAATCAAAATGGTCATCCCAAAATTTTGATTCGACGAATTTGGGGAAAAAGGGCGTGGGAGGGGGCTATTTGAAGGGACACTTGAACTTTTTATTTTCGCTCGATGAGGCTTCTCCCGATATTTTAGGATCATTGGTTTGATACGATCATCTCTGAGAAAAAAAAAAAAAAAATAAACACTCATCCGTGATCTTTCTTCTGGCAAAAAAAATATAAACTTCCACACTTTTGCAGATGAAAGCTTGAAACCTCTACGACAGTGTTCTTTGATGTAAGGTTAATTTGCAATAGGGCTCATTCGGATCACGAGACTTTTTTGGGCGCTAAACCTCACTCTTGTGCTAATGACAGTTTTTTCAATTCTTTAAGACCAACAGCTGGAACAAAACACTGTTGAATTAGAAAAAGTATTTTTACAGCAGCGGTCTTTCTCTGTATATATTACTCACGGTTTTGTCACTTAGGTTTGTGAAGTCCACTTTCTTCTGAAGATTTGCTTACTTAGACTTAATTCCTCTCACGCCGGTTGGTGCACAAGGCGACAACGATGTCTCTCTAAGACAACCTCTGAAGAGATTGCGGCCACAGGTGAAGCTAAGATGTACTGCCAGTGTATCCTCCCTCTTTAGGCATCAGCCACGCTACGCTTTTTGCCGTCCATACCCTCCAATGCCGGGAAGAACCCAGCACCAAACATCACAAGGGGGTATATCACCGCCCGGACGGACCATTTGGCCCCAATACCACCATCTACTACTTCTGATTTTCACAGCTATAATAGTTGCTTTGTTTTTTCATGCATGAAGAGAGGAAATCCTTATTTACCCTAATATAAAATAATGAAGGGTATTGAGCTCTTTCAACTATTTTAAGAGTGGACGATTTTAGTAGGTGATTTTACCGCCTTTATTATTTTGCATAATTTATATTTTTTTGCATTTTTTTTTGTTCTATTGGGGTACAAAAAGCTTTTCAGTGGATCAGAAAGACAAATATTTACCTCTCAACAAAAATTTTGAAGTTTTCCCCTCCCACTAGCACTACCCGAGAGTTTCCACTTCATCCCCAAAGCCATTCCTGACGTATTGTAGATTTCCTATTTGAATAACCAGAATACAGTTAGTGTGTTTGGATTTATCTCTACCCCTGTCCACTAGGTATGGAGGTTCATACTGATCCTGCTTACGTTTGCAGTTTGTATATTGTGGTACAATATACATTGAGGGTAAGGATTGATCCTGAAATTAGTAAAGGTATAATACTTATATGGGACCTACGAGTTACGTAGCATATCTTTGGAGATCATGCAGCATTTCCAAAAATTCTGCTAATTTATGATAATGATCACATAGCCTAGCAGGACCTATTTTCCTTAGTACTCTCCCCCTTTTTATTATTCCAAGACGATATTTTTAATTTTTAGACCCTTCGATTTTTAATTTTCAGCTGACGATAATTTCTAATTTTTAACTTACATTGACTTTTTATTAACTCTATTGAAAGTCTAAATTTTAGACTTTCAATTTATAATTTTTAGTTAACGATAATTTCTAATTTTCAACTTATTTGATGTTCAAGAGTTTTTCTGATTTCTCTTTATTCTTTTATTCCAAAGTGAAGCGGGTTAAGATCATTCCAACCCACTTTCTAATTCATATTCTACCTATTTTTGTTTCCAAATCTTCTTACTAAATGTTTTTTTTTTCAAACATTTTTTTTTCATTTTTAAAAAAAAAGTCACGATACGAAACCTGACAATTACAAAAAAACACATTTATATTTAAAAATAAATTGACAGAAATTTTATAAAGTTAAAAGATTTGAATAAAAAAAAATTATTAAATATTAGATCTCAGTTCCCGTCTCAAGATCTTCCCTGAAGCAGATTTTGGTATTGAACTTGCTATCACAACACCACCTCTCAGCTGTTTGTGGGGAGCCACCTTTTGAGCAACAAAATCAGCTATATTTTTCTCAGATAGTCCAGCTCCTAGAAGAATAAGAAGAAATAAATATTCACTATACATTTACTGGTTCTGCTAGTGATTATATAATTAAAGTATCTCACAATATAAGATATTTAGGGTTACCCAAAGTTAGTAACACAGTCGAAACAATTTGACCGTTAAAATATTTAGCCGTACCTCTGAAAATTTGATAATTTTTATGCTTAAAAAACCAAAAATAGGACAAAAAAGAAAAAAATACTGACAGATCCATGATAAAAAGTGTGTGTTTTAATTTCATTTGTGTATGTCTTTGGTCTATTTTAGCAATAAGCCAATGATAAGCGCATGACTGAAAAGAAAGTCGATCACCCCAGCATTTTTCAAACTTGCTTAGCACCTGTGCGGAATATAAAACTATTAAAAAGAACTTAGAGCCATATGATTTTTTAGAAATAAACTTTCTGTTTCTCTGTGGTTTGGCTATTGCCTACACTAAAAAGTGGGCGTTTTAATTTCATTCGTTTACACCTTTGGCGTATTTTAGTAGTAAGCCAACATGGCTGAAAAGCGTATGGCTGAAAAGAAATTCGATAACCCCAGCATATTTCAAACTTGTGAGCCATATGATTTCGTAGAAGTAAACTTTCTATTTCTCTGTAGTTTAGTTATTGCCTTAATCGCATTATAATCACATTAGTCGAAATAAATGGTCAAATAAATGAATCAGCCTTTTTCTGTGACTTCGACTTCACGGCTGCACTACAGCAGCAGAAAATTAAAATGAATCAGGACTCCGTTTGGAAGAAAAACAGAAGCACCAATTCATTCGCAGGATTTTTTTTTTAATCTGACTGTTTTCTTATCATTAGTGAAATTCAGCAGATAGAGAAGAACAGTGCTAATTCAGTTCGTTACTTCAAAAGATTTTCTGATAATCTGCTTTGGGAGTTAGGAATCGTAAACACTATGATGGAGTGCTATGCCCTAGCTAGGGCATAACACAATACGGATAGCGAAATTGTTGTTTCAAGCTTTATTCGCTCAATTGAGCTACATTTTTGGAGGCCAGTTTCGCCTGTCACTCAGACTGTCTCTCCTGACTTTGTCTCGAATTGGCCAATGGATTGATGGCAACTTACTTTTGATTCAAAAAGAGATTAAAAAGCTATTTTAATCTCTAAAAATTATGATTTAGTTTTGGTATGTCAAGTCATACAGTTTACGCTTGAAAAGTGCAATGGTCTCTTATTATGGGTGCCTTAATCGTGAAAAATTCGATTTTTATCGACACGACAAGGTTGCTACCATGCTTTTTATTTGATAAAGTTAGACAAGTGAAGAAATGATATCTTCCAAATTCATAAAACACTATTGCACGGACAGACCTATATTTCTTAATAAAGAATTTTTTTTCATATTTATTCTATTTATGACTTGTATGACATCTGTGAAACTCAAGATATATCCAACATTTCTGCAATGAATATTCATCAAAATTTCTGCAATATTTCTGCCTTTTTTCTGTGACTTCGACTTCACGGCTGCACTACAGCAGCAGAAAATTAAAATGAATCAGGACTCGGTTTGGAAGAAAAACAGAATTTAAAACAGACATTTAACAGACATTTTAAAAACAGACATTTAAAATCCAAGTCCATGAGAATGAGGTTTAATTAAAAGGCCATGTACGCACTCGGATGAACTTTATTTATGTTTTATTTACTTATATTACTAAGCCTAAGAACCTACAAAAAAATTATACATGTTTAGTAAATAATGACACTGCAAGGACCATGAAGCTTTTTATTGTGTGAAATACTTTAATTCTATACTTTAGGCTTTTTATGACAATTTGACCACTAGGTGGCACTGGTTAACTAGTACTGCTCTTGCTTAGTGCCACACGTTTGGAGGACAATTTTTGAAGCCGAAGATTCTTCAAAGAGACAAATATTCAGGAGACTGCTCTTCATGAACAAAACTTGTCATGAAGGAAATTTTTAAAGGGGGAAACTTGTCCTAACAGAAAAATGTAGAAAATGCTGTGAGAGTTAGGAAATTTTTTAGACAGATTAAGTTATATAGGGACATTGTCCAGGGTATCATGTGATAATGACGACAGTGACAACAATTCTACAAATGTTTTGACAACAACTTGTGGTGACCACAAGGGGGGCAAACGAGATAAAAGTGAAGGCAACATATTAAACAATTTTTTCAGGAGGCTTAAGAGATGTTTAGACAACGTATGTTTTTTAAAACCGAATAAATTTTATCTTTAAACATATAATAAAATGGAAGAGCTGGTTGATTGAAGAGCTAAGTTTCTTTAAATAACACAATTTTCTGTTCAAAACTCTCAGAAGATAATCGAGATATAACACTTGCAGTTACAAGCTGGCTGTAGCTATTACTCTCAAGATGCTCTCAGTAAAGCCCAAGAGGAACTTTCAAATAGTTTATGGTAACGAACTGTAGTAAGGAGCAACCCGGCTCAATTGTAATTGAAACTCTAAAAATGGAATTTTGATACCAATAGTTACATCAAAGGAATCGCATTTTAATTTTGATTTTAAATATATAAGTTTCATCAAGTTTAGTGATACCCATCAAAAGTTACGAGCCTTAGAATGTTTGCCTTATTTTGGAAAATAGAGGGAAACACCCCCTAAAAGTCATAGAACCATCGCATTTAGCGTATCAGAGAACCCCACTGTAGAAGTTTCAAGCTTCTATTTACAAAAATGTGGATATTCGTATTTTTTTCCAGAAGACAGATCATGGGTGCGTGTTTATTTGTTGTTTTGTTTGTTTTTTTTTTCTTTTTCCCAGGGGTGATTGTATCGACCCACCGGTCCTAGAATTTTCCACTAGGGCTCATTCTAACGGGAATTAAGAGTTTTAGTACCCTTTTTAAGTGACCAAAATATTGGAGGGCACCTAGGCCCCCTCCCACGCTCATTGTTTTCCCAAAGTCACCGGATCAAAATTCTGAGATAACCATTTTATTCAGCATAGTCGAAAAACCTAATAACTATGTTTTTGGGGACGACTTACTCCCCCACGGTCCCGTGGGAGGGGCTGCAAGTTACAAACTTTGACCAGTGTTTACATATAGTAATGGTTATTGGAAAGTGTACATACGTTTTCAGGTGGATTTTTTTGGTCTGTGGGGGGGGGAGAAGTTGAGGGGGATTACGTGGAAGGATCTTTCCATGGAGGAATTTGTCATGCAGCAAGAGAATTTCAATGAAGGGGGCGCAGGATTTTCTAGCATTATTTAAAAAATCAATGAAAAAATAATATGAAACGTTTTTCAACTGAAAGCAAGGAGCAGCATTAAAACTTAAAACGAACAGAAATTATTACACATATGAGGGGTTCGTTTCCTTTTAATACCTCTCTCTTTACACTAAAGTATTTTTAGTCATTTCAACTATTTATTCTACGGCCTTTGTGATTCAGGGGTCATTCTTAAGGAATTGGGATTTAAGCTTTAGTGTAAAGAGCGAGGTATTGACGAGGGGTGAGCCCCGTCATATACGTAATAAAAACATGCGAATATAGAAGTTCGTTAAGCAAGTTAATTCGTAAGTTGCGTATATTTTTTACTAATGAAAACGTTCATAAAAAACTAAAAGTTCTAGTTTCATTTTTAAATAGTCAAAAAATTGGAGGGCAACTAGGCCTCCTCCCCCACTCCTTTTTTCTCAAAATCTTCCGATTAGAACTATGAGATAGCAATTTAGCCCCAACAATTAATATATAAATTTCGTTTTAATTATTTATGTGCGGAGAGCCAAAATCAGAACATGCATTAATTCAAAAACGTTCAGAAAATTAAATAAAAATCAAGTTTTTTTAACTGAAAGTAAGGAGCGACATTAAGACTTAAAACGAACAGAAATTACTCCGTATATGAAAGGGGCTTTTCCCCTTCAACGCCCCGCTCTTTACGCTAAAGTTTTTTACTCTTTTAAAGAGTAGAGTTAAGAGAAAGAGCCAAACTTTAGCATAAAGAGTCGGGCGTTGAGGAGGAAAAGCCCCTTTCATATACGGAATAATTTCTGTTCGTTTTAAGTTTTAATGTCGCTGCTTACTTTCAGTTTAAAAAACTTGTTTTTTTTTTGTTTAATAGCGGGAAAGGATTCACTAGCAGGTAGGGTAGCTCCCCTCGTATATAAATTCTTTTTGCCAGCGTTTTGAAAATACTTCATAGAAAAAGACGGCTTACCAAAGTTGCTAGCTATATTTATTAAGCTACGTTTGTATAAATGATCTAAATAGAGCTAGCAAATTAATGAATATTGAGGAAACTGTCACGATGATGGGCATTGGTTTCTGATTTGCCTTTTAGCCCTTGGGTAGAAAAATACACTAAATGGATATACTTTGCATCCTTAAATTTTCTCTATGTGATATTTTCTCTTAGACAAAAACAGCGGTTGTATATTGTGTTGTCTATTATATATGTATCTGAGCCATATATGTGTTTAAACAAATGAATGCGTTTGACTGCTATGTTTTTGATCGAGTATTATACGATGTTGGGTTTTAAAAATTTTCCAAATGAAAAACAAGCTGTTTTTGGTTGTTTTGATAAAAAAATAATAAAAACATAATATTGATGGGTTTATAAAGTCATCTAACGTGAACGTACCTTAGGCAAGTTAGAATTTGTACTAATGGAAAGTCAAAGGTATCTTAATCTAAGATATCTTTTTATGACTTGGAAAAGGTATCTTTAAATGTTTAGCAAAAAGATAAATAAAAGTAAACAGAAACATAATAATAAATAACGCAACAATATATAAATAAACAATAACAAACTCTAAATAATAATGTAATATTGTCATAAATATTATAATAATAAAAACCGTAATATAAGCTTAGACAAATATTATCTGACCTCAGCCATGGAACGGGAAGTGTCGGATGATTTGCCATCAATCACTCATTGCAATTTCGGCCGAAGGCAGAGAATTGGAGATCGGTACCTGCGCTACGCAGACCATCGGTCAGCGTGGTAAAAGTTTTTTTTTTATAAATTAAGAAGCATATAAATTTAAGATCGTTTAATAAAAAATTTACTGTCTAATTATTTGATATAAATGACACTTCAACAGCATAACTTTTCAATCAATCAATAATCTTTTCCAACTTGTGTTATATATTGTCTCTGGACTATCCGTGCAGTAGGTTTTACTTCAGTATTAAATTTGGTAATTTAGACCATGCTAGCATAAATCAGACCATGCTGTCCATATTTTGGTATTCAAGCTTCCCACATGTCTAGGTAGCTAGACAGATAAAAAAGTCATTTGCAAAGTGATTGCTCATACATAATGCAAAACCAGGCAACTTTCATTTGAAGGGATTACGTCTTTAGGATACTTTGATTCATTTGCATGATAAAATGTCATAACAGATAAAAATGTCATTTGCAAAGTGATTGCTCATACATAATGCAAAACCAGGCAACTTTCATTTGAAGGGATTACGTCTTTAGGATACTTTGATTCATTTGCATGATAAAATGTCAAAGATAAAATGTCATAACAGATAAAAATGTCATTTGCAAAGTGATTGCTCATACATAATGCAAAACCAGGCAACTTTCATTTGAAGGGATTACGTCTTTAGGATACTTTGATTCATTTGCATGATAAAATGTCAAAGATAAAATGTCATAACAGATAAAAATGTCATTTGCAAAGTGATTGCTCATACATAATGCAAAACCAGGCAACTTTCATTTGAAGGGATTACGTCTTTAGGATACTTTGATTCATTCCACAGCGCAAAAGTTTTGTTAGTTTTTTAAGAGGCTAAGGAAAAAACAAAAATTTTAAAAATCATTTTAATATTTTTAATTTTTTCATGGCCTATAAATTTTAGGTTTGAAATGCACTCTCACATTTAATCCCAATTCAATTAGGCTATGAGCAAACGTATTTCTGGTACTAAAAACGCAAGCAGGCCATTGCTGCGTATTATCTGTGTCAAAAAGATGAGGAAAATTTTTGTGAGGAGTTTAACAGACGGAAAAAAATCACACTTTTTTATTCACAGGTAAAGCAAGCAAACCATTTTACATCTGATTTAACAAAGATTTACCTGGTTTAACCACAACATAGGCTTTTGGTGCTTCTCCAGTCCTTTCGTCAGGTACACCAATCACAGCAACATCGTCAATCTGGGGGTGAGATCGCAGCAAATCTTCAAGCTCGCTGGGAGCAACTTGAAGGCCTTTTACCTTAAGAGTATTTATAATAAGTGATTATTGTGAGGTGTCACAAGTACTTTTTTTGTTCTCAAGCAATCATATGATGTTTTTCAGGCAAAATTTTTCTGAAACCTCAACCTCCTCCTAGGAAAATGTACCGAGGTTTGGAGTCCCTTTTGAAGTAAGTTCGAAGGATATTAATGATAACGCTAGGATGGTACCAACATAATTCTGAAAGGGCAACATAATGAAGTATCATAATAAAAAGCCACTAGTAATCGCTATGTGAAAATTGAATGGAAGGTAAATGAAAAATAAATAAAACATCAAAATTGCAAACTAATTTTAAAATTAGAGGAACTCTATGTAATGAACTGCCCCACTGTAAACTACTTCAAGACAACAGCTTAGGTCGACATACTCATCTTACCAGTTCAAGATAAATTTGGGAACTCAATTTTCGACATTTGCCAAAATTCAATGCTCTAGCACAGGGGTCTCCAAACTATGGCCCGCGGGCCACATCCGGCCCGCCCAATAATTTCATCCGCCCCGCCAAACAAATCCCCGTGTGGTGACCTTGAAAAAAAAAATATCGTACGACTGACATCGTAGCTGGGGCTCAAAGCTGGGGCTTTTGACTGGTGGCGCTCAGGTGGCTCAGCCCGAGTCAGTTTCCCTCTCTCGATTGTGTGAATCACAGATACTAGTACTGGTAGGTATGTGTTGTGCATTACAACCAATCAGCTGTGTATGACTGTATATTGAAGGGGTGGAGGGTGAGTGGGGCTTCGTTGTATTTTGTGCGGTAATGTGAGATAGAGCGTGGGGTGAGTGAACTGAGGTGTTGATAGGGTTTGATCACTGATGACGTGTTGCGAACAGTGTTGTCATCGGCTGCGTGGTGTGTGGTTAGGATGCTTTCGCACTACAAGCAGAGCCGAGCGGAATGGAGCTCAACGGCGCGGTTGGGCATTCACATGTAAGCAGAGCGGCCGCCTTCACAACGAACCATTCGCTATGGAGGATTCGTGTGCTTTTAAACACCAAATACAAGCTGTTTTTCCTGTAGAATTTATTTCATTCGTTTTACCCTTATGTTTTTAGACAGGGAAAATGCAAAAAAAAAGAAAAGTAGACAGTGAGTGTCGTCAGTTCAATGACGAATGGAAAATAAAGTACTTTTTTGTGAAAGCAAATGATAAAGGCTCTTTATACCTCATATGTAGAGACAGTGTTGCTGTTCTGAAGGAATACAATATTTGTCGGCACTATGAACCTAAACATGGCTCAAGTTTTTCTCACATCACATGAGCAGAACGCACTAAAAAGTTTGAATCATTTCAGCACAGTCTGCATTCTCAACAAGCTGTTTTCAGTAAGAAAAAATCTGAAAATGAAACTTCAACTACAGCCGGTTACAAAGTTGCCTGTGTGTTGGCAAAAAAAAGGAAAACCTTTCACTGATGGTAGTATCATAAAAGAGTGTATAGTGGAAGTAGCAGAAGAGGTATGTCCAGAAAAGTAAACCTCTTCAAAATGATAAGTCTTGGGTCAAATACTGTTGCTCGTAGAATTGAAGATTTAGGAGGCGACATAATTCGGCAAATAAAGGAAAAAACAAAAAGCTTTTGCTAGTATTCTCTTGCTTTGGATGAATCAACTGATGTGTGTTACCTCTCAGCTCTTAGTATTCATTTGTGGTGTTGATAGTGAATTTAATGTGACCCAAGAATCAGCATCAGTTCATAGCATGCACAGCACAACAACTGGAAAAGACTTTTTCAATGAAGTAAGTAAAACTATAGCAGAATATAACCTGGAATGGAAACAAGTGCAGTGTGTGACAATTGATGGAGGAAAGAATATGTCTGGGACGAAACGGGGTTTGGTTGGGCAAATTACAACTGCTTGCGAAGTTGGAGGATTCTCAAAACCCATTTTTCTGCATTGCCTTATCCATCAACAAGCATTGTGCCTAAAATATGTTGATATGTCTTGTGTCATGAAACCAGTTGTTTCTCCGGTTAATTTCATTTGATCTCATGCACTCAACCATCGCCAGTTCCATGATTTCTTGAAAGAAATTGATTCGGAGTTTGTTGACTTGCCTTATTATACAGCAGTTAAATGGCTTAGTTGTGGAAAGATTTTGCTGCATTTCTTGGAGCTCAGATCACAAATTGATTTATTTCTCACAGAGAAAAATGCTCAGCCGTTATTATCAGTTTGTGAATGGATTTGGAAATTGGTATTTTTTTACAGATATGACAGGTCATATTAATCACTTGAATCTGAAATTGCAAAGCAAAACAAATTTGATCAGTGACTACTTTGTTCATGTCAAGGCATTCAGAGCAAAACTTGCGCTACTTGAAAGCCAGGTGAAAGTTAAGATTTTGCTCATTTTCCATGTTGTAAAAAATTTCATCCAGAAAGTAAAGTTGAATTTCCTTCTTCATTTGCAAATGAATTAAATTCAGATTTGAAAAAGCAGTTTCGGGAGCGATTTGCTGACCTTGATGCCAAAAAAAATGTAATCAGGCTCTTTCATAATCCATTTGACCACAATACTGAAAATCTTCCAACTCTATTTCAAATGGAAATTATTGATCTCCAAGCAGATGACAGGCTGAAAGATAAGTGTAGAGAAGGAAATCTGATTGGGTTTTATAAATGTCTGCAGCCAGATCAGTTTCCAAATTTGATAAAGTTTGCTTGTAGTTTTGTGTCCATTTTTGGTACAACATACCTGTGTGAACAAACATTTTCCAAATGAAGTATGTGAATCTAACTATCAAGCAAATTTGTCTGATGATCATTTGAAGTCTATTCTTACAATTGGCTCATCTAATCTATAACCTGATTTTAATGAAATTTTAAAGTCAAAACGACAGTATCATTCGTCACACTAATTTTATTGCATAAAACTAAAGGCAGGAGTCTATTTAGTTTACCCTGAGTTTTTCAAACAAGATATGTTTTAATTTTTTTATGTTTATACTTAAATATTTGAGGAAATTAAATTATTGGCACTGATTTGTTTTTTTTTCTCTCTCATTTTTTATCCCTTCGGCCCGCATAAATATGGGAAATATATAATATGGCCCTTACATTGAAAAGTTTGGAGACCCCTGCTCTAGCATATCTGAAACTGAACATTTATCACCACATCCATGAATTAATGTGTTATTCTGAAATTTACCGAAATTTTCAATAAGATTTGAAATTATTTGTAAACATAGACGACCCTTGACTCTTTCCCGTTCAGGTTGGCCTAAGTCCTACACAAGCAAAGGAGGCAAAAACAGCATTGGAGCCAACTCTTTTGCTAATTTGTGCTTGTAAATCAAGGGCAAGTCTGTCCTTTTATCAACACGTCATTCCGTTGAATCTACAGCTAAACTATTCAAGGTAAAAACTTTATATTTCCTCGATACAATTTTGGTTCCGGGAAAATAGGAAGGGACTACAAAAATTGAAAAAAAAAATAACTAAAAATTTCACTTTATGTCAACAGACAGACGAGTATCATCATTTGAAAGCCCACGGTTATAAGCGAGGACAGGAAAAGAAAAGAAAGAAAGAAAAGTTCTGCGCTTGCTCGGCTCCTGGTTGCAACAACCCTTCCTAACAACAACTCATTACACCCACCAACACACTCAAAAGCCCCTGTTTCCATCCAACAAAAAAAGATGTAACAACTTTTCCCTTTTTTAATTATTTTTTACGGGGAACTTGAGAGCGAATAACATTCAATTTAACTATTCTTTGGAAATCATACAACCGGTGACAAATTTATTTTAAGATCTCCACAGAAATCACACAAGACTTTTTCAAAGATTCGTGCAAATTATTCCAAGCGTTTGGCCCATTGAAAATAAAGATCTAATTCTAACAACTTGAGGTGTCCTTGCATGTCCAAACTAGTTTGTAGTTTTCTTAAGTGTCATTTAAGCAATTCCATCATGTTTAAAATTATGGCTGTTACACTAGCACTGCCATTTTGTTTTGTACAATTTTAATTAAATCTAAGTTTCATAGATACTAATGAGGCTGTTAAATTAAATTTCAAGTTTATTTAAAAAAGAAATTTACCCTATTCTTTATATTTCAAAAGTAGCTATTAAACTAGTTTGTCATTTTCTCTTGTATATAAATTAAATCTCACATTCAATCTACAGGGAGGACTTTTTAAAGTAGTTTTGTCATTGTATGGTATATTTATTGATTAAATCTCCCCTTTATAGTTGTAAATATAGTTGTTAAAGTGATCGTGATGTTGGTATATTAATTGAATATGTCTTTCATAGATACAAATGTGTAAATATAGCTCATAGTTCATAATTTCAAATTCTAAATCCAACCTCTGAAAAAACAACTTTTTTGAACATAAACAACAAGCTTGGGTATTAGGATATTCTTAACGATTTTTTTTCAATATTGTGCTTTATAAAACCATATTTTGCTACCTTTATCAGCTCTTTCAGTCGATCAACGATGTAAAACCTTTTTTCTGCATCATATTTGGCAACATCACCAGTGTGCAGCCATCCATCATCATCAATCATGTTCGTCGTTGCTGCTGGATTTTTGAAGTAGCCCTTCATAATCTATAAAATTTACTCTTTAGTAAGCAAAGGAGATCCTTGAGGGTCACCGTACCATTTGGCGGTCAGTCGGGTTTTGTTGCTAATGGCAACCCTGTCAATAAATGGTCAATAAAATGGTTATTTTTATCAAACTAATTTCTGGGTCACATTACAGTGACGCTTGTGGACAAAATTAAAATTATGCCACCACCAGCACCAGTTATGGATCTTCCTCGTAGCTTGTGAAGCTGAGCGTTCTCAGCTTTCAAGATTAAAGCTTGCGATTGACCAATTATGATAAAGATTTAAGTATAGACGCATTTGTTTGTTTGTTGTTGTTTTTTTAATTAGAAAAGATAAAAGCTTGAAACAATAGTTTTTTTATCTACAATACGAATCTTCCAAAAGATACGGACACATAGTATTAGTAGGCAATACTTGGGAATCAATTTGTGTTGGTGAATATTTCACAGGCCAGAATTTTACTTATGGCATTGATTCAAAGACTAAATACCTTATCCGTATATGAGCCTGTTGTAGATATCATGGTTGCATTAGCGGCCTAGTTAAGTTTTCTGTTCATAAATGTTCATGCTAAATTGCTTTTTAAATAACAATCCGAATGTCCTGTTACTTTGAAATCATGTGAAAAATGTATCCAGGTTATATTTAGTAAGGTTTCAATGTTCTTTTTCTTTTAATTTTTATAGGGTGTACCTCACTATGAAAATATTCTTTAAGGGGTAGATGATTTGAAAAAGATTGGGAACCACTTTTCAAGACAAACCTGGGAGCAAGTAATAAGCAAGAACTAAATCAGGTCGATTTTGTTCATTGGTACTTGAAATGAACTAAGGCATTTATAGAGCCTTTAGGAAAATATTAAAACACTTCAACTAAAGGACAAACAAATTTATTGAAATATATAAATCAATAAATTAAATTCAGAAAATGCAATATTGGAATTTTCTAATGAAGTACCACATAAATAAGAGAATTTCAAAAAGAAAATAATGAAAGAGATGAAATTAATGCAAAAAATATTTATATCATTTATAAAATAAGGATTAGAGCTTAATCATCCTGTACACCAAAAATTTTATTTCAGCTTTCACTGATAATCAATTTTGGATTATTAGATTCTAAAACCAATTGTGAATCATCTGAATAACTCTATCAAGACTGTAAAACACTGTTTTAAAATCATCCTTTCACGCAAAACAATACTAAACCATTAGTTAAACTTTGCAATAAACAATTTTGAATTTTAGCTTTCATTAAACATCAAATTCAGATTGTTTAATCTGTAGTAGCCACAAGATTGATAATGTTAATGATTGAAAGACCCAGTCTTCTCGCGTCTCCTACGAGTAATAAGAGGAAACTAAACCGATTCATAGGCCAGTTTAGATAGAGCCTGGTTTAGTGCCTGACCGGTTTAGAGCCTGAACTTATAAACCTAGGTGACCAATCTTAATCGGACAAAAGTTGCATTGCCCATTTTGAATCATTACAGACCAATAAAGTATTAGGTATACATTTATATAGCTTACAGCCAGATGTGTTAAGTATTACCATGCCAAGGTTTGCAACCTCAACCTAGTACAATCTAAAAATAGATGGAATCTTTTACTTGCGGTCCTTTTACACAAAGTTCCCCTTCTTCATTGGGCCCAAGAGCGTTCCCAGTTTCAAGGTCAACCACCTTGACCTCTGTGCGGCTTACTGGCTTTCCACAGGATCCAATTTCAGCATTTTGCAAAGGAGATAAGTGAGTTACAGGAGATGTTTCTGTCAAACCATAACCTGAAAAACCATTTTGAAAAAGAAAAATTATTCTTGCGAATTTTTTCAGAATACTTCCTAGTTTCAAGGTTGACTTACTAGCTTTCTACAGAAGTTGCTACTGTCATGCTGAAAATTAGATTGAAATTATTTGCTAAAATAAGAGGGTATATGATAAATTGTTAGGTTAAAACTAAGAATAAACCTAAAATATAAAAGTAAACAAAACTTGAGATTAAAAAATAAAAATAATCAAAGAATAAATTTAAAAAATAAAACTTTACATGCACACAAGCTGCATTGTTAAAAAAAAGACTTAAGGGTCACAAATTCCATCAAAGACAGAAACTCAAAAAACTACCGAGGTAATACTAGAAGAAACCTAGAAACCTAGAAGGAAAACCTAGAAACCTAGAAGAAAACCTAGACTTAGAAGAAACCATAGAAGAAAAACCTAAAACAAAATCTAGACTTAAAAGAAAACCCTAGGATAAAAATCTAGAAGAAAAAAACTAGACTTAGCAGAAAACCTAAAAGAAAACAGAGACTTGAAAGAAAATATTAGAAGAAAACCTAGTTAAATTTGGAAGTTGATGCTAGAAGATATGACCGCACATACAAACACTCTTAAAATACCCAATTTCAAACCGAAATACATACATAACAAGACGTTATAGTGGTTATGAAATTTGTTAAGAAATAGATGCTTCAGTAACTAACTTTCAAAATTATTCGTTTCGATAATAGACTTTCCGATAGAAATCTATTGTTCTGAACCATAAGCTCCATTTTCTTCTTCGTTCTCTCTGTTTAAAATTTTTTTTCTGTTTTCATTAATCATTTTAATCATTTTTATTAATACATCGGATTACGTAAAAGATGAATAAAAATAAGTCCATTTAGGTCACCTCCCAAAATTAGCTATATGATGGTAATAATCACCATCAACATTGTTTTCCGTGTAAATGCGTGACAAAAGAACGGTTTTCCTCCTCAGCGGAATGACTAATTATTATTTTACACATTAGCACCAGAAATAATATAGAAAATGTATGTTTTGGAACACTCATCAAATCAATTCAATTTAACCCTTTTCAATCGAAAATTTCCAGTATTTTCACAATTTTCTATCCCTACATTCAAAATGAAAACAGGTCCTTGGAAATCAAGTTTGGTCTCATTTTTATACTTTTTCACAATGTAACACGGGTTCTAGGCCAAACCTAGATCATCCCATCAATTTATCCCATTTTTACAATTTCCTATCATGACCTTAAAGATCACGATGGGAAATTGTAAAAAGGGGTATAATTATATTCCATTTTTCCTACACTACTGATAAAATGTAACAACTTAATATTTAGTGGATAGTTCGATATTAACATTTAAATAATTATATTATCTTTAGTTTTTCTTTCAATAACCTTTATTTAAATCATACCTTTATCTAATTTTTTAAATTTCTTTTCAAAGTCGACTGCCTTAGAATCAAAACGCTTAGGTGCAAATATATCAACCATTTTACCTTTAAAATCAATAATGATAACGAGTTTATTTCCATATTTAGTTGTAACACGTTTCGTTCCTTTAATCGTGTATTCCATTCCAGTGTCTAAATCTTCCTTCCTAATAATTTGATTAAATGTATTTTCCATTTTCATTTCGCTTAATAGTTTCTTCATTTATTGGTTGCTAATTTCATTAGAATAATTTTCTTAATCAGAAATAGCTTTTCTTTTAATTACTTCTGGCTTTCTTCCCAAGAATCCTTTATTCGATGAAAGAATTCTGGAAAGAACTCAAAGCACACGTAAGAAGCCTGTCAAATGAAACACAAAAAAATTGTACAAAACCCCCTTCCAGGCCAGCATGACCGAGTTGGTAAAGCGATTGACTGATCATCGGTTTCGAACCAACGGTTAGACTCTTACTATTACCTGGTGTAATAATTGATGATGTCAATACGATCGGACAACATGCCCAGATCAAGGAGAAGATAACTTCGAAGACCACAATACCTTTCCATGACGAAAATATAACAGTTCAAAATAGAGATGAAACCTTTTAATTGACAGTAAAACAAATATAAAAAGATTT
The DNA here is from genome assembly GCF_032884065.1 of Artemia franciscana. NCBI lineage: Eukaryota > Metazoa > Arthropoda > Branchiopoda > Anostraca > Artemiidae > Artemia > Artemia franciscana. The sequence goes on along the minus strand of NC_088870.1, from coordinate 7,237,555 downwards.
TACAGGATATTTCGAACAAATATACTGTGTCCGTCATCAGCAGTAAAACCAAAAGACATTAATAAAAACAAACAAAATTTATACCCAATAAATTAATTACATATAGTTCATTGCTCTTATTTTTTTCCATGCAACAGCGGAAGCAAATCTCCTTGACCTTTTCGGTTCCGTTTCATTAGATTTATCAGACATATCAGGTGGAAAGAGGTCAAATCTCTTAGGTGAAATGAGATTTACTTTATTTGGCCTCAGTAGAATATCATAAATTGAATTCAATCCAAAGTCGATAATTTGATTTAAACCTTGGTCCCTAGAAATCAAAGAAACATTCTCAAACAAAATAAAATGATTTCGATAATTAAAAATATGTTCCGACAGAGCCGACGTGAAATCTTCAAGTTTGGAATTTTGCTTTAAAGGTAATGAAATAGAATCATGATGTTGCAGTAATCTCACTATCAAATTCTGGTTAGTACGTCCCACATAAGAGCTTCCACAAGTATATGGGATTTTATAAGCCCCACTTTGCTGCTTTACGGAAGTTCAATCGTTTCCAGAATAAAAAAAAATACTAACCAAAGTATTGCTACCTCTTAAAGCTACCTTTAAACCACTGTTTTGTAAAATTCTTGTAAGTTTTTCACTCAGCCCTGAAACATATGGTAAAGAACAAAAATGTATGATACTTTATGAAAATTTACAGCGGTCAAATAAAGTAAATCTCATTTCACATAAGAGCTTTGACCTCTGTCCACCTGATATGTCAGATAAATCTAATAAACCGGAACCGAAAAGGTCAAGGAGATTTGCTTCCGCTGTTGCTTTGAAAAAAAGAGATTATAAAATAAGAATCATAAAATTCTACAAACTGAGTACTTGGGATTATCAAACAGTTCGTGGTAACTAACTGTAGTAAGGAGCGACCCGGCCTGAGAAAATTTGTGTTATTCTAGAAAATAGGGGGAAACACCCCCTAAAAGTAATAGAATCTTAACGAAAATTACACCATCAGATTCAGTTTATCAGAGAACCCTACTATAGAAGTTTCAAGCTCCTATCTACAAAAATGTGGAATTTTGTATTTTTTGCCAGAAGGCAGATCACAGATGCGTGTTTATTTGTTTGTTTGTTTTTTTTTTCCCAGGGGTGATCGTATCGACCCAGTTGTCCTAGAATGTTGCGAGAGGGCTCATTCTAACGGAAATGAAAAGTTCTAGTGCCCTTTTTAAGTGACCAAAAAAATTGGAGGGCACCTAGGCCCCCTCCAACGCTAATTATTTTCCCAAAGTCAACGGATAAAAATTTTGAGATAGCCATTTTATTCAGCGTAGTCAAAAAACCTTGTAACTATGTCTTTGGAAACGACTTACTCCTCCACAGTCCCCGCGGGAGGGGCTAGAATTTACAAACTTTGACCAGTGCTTACATATAGTAATGGTTATTGGGAAGTGTACAGGTGTTTTCAGGAGGATTTTTTGATTGGGGGGAGGGGTTGAGAAGAGGGGGATATACTGGGGGAACTTTCCATCGAGGAATTTGTCATGGGGGAAGAAAATTTCTATGAAGGGAGCGCAGGATTTACTAGCATTATTTAAAAAAAATGAAAAAATAAATATGAAAAGTTTTTTTCAGCTGGAAGTAAGGAGCAGCATTAAAACTTAAAATGAACAGAAATTATTACCCATATGAGGGGATCACCTCCTCCTAATACCTCGCTCTTTACGCTAAAGTATTTTTAGTAATGTCAACTATTTATTCTACACCTTTTGTGATTCAGGGGTCATTCTTAATGAATTGGGACAAAATTTAAGATTTAGTGTAAAGAGAGAGGTACTGACGAGGGGGCGAACCCTCTCATATATGTAATAAAAACATGAGAATAAAAAATTCTTTACGTAAGCTAGTTTATAAGTTACGTATATCTTTTACTAATAAAAAGATTCGTAAAAAATTAAAAGTTCTAGTTGCCTTTTTAATTAGCCAAAAAATTGGAGGGCAACTAGGATTCCTCCCCCGCTCTTTTTTCTCAAAATCATTCGATCAAAATTATGAGAAAGCAATTTAGCCAAAAAAAATGCAAATTTCGTTTTAATTATTTCTCTGCAGAGAGCCAAAATCAAAACATGCACTGATTCAAAAACGTTCGGAAATTAAATAAAAAAACAAGTTTTTTCAACTGAAAGTAAGGAGCGACATTAAAACTTAAAACGAACAGAAATTACTTCGTATATGAAAGGGGCTTTTTCCTCATCAACGCCCCGCTCTTCACGCTAAAGTTTTTTACTGTTTTAAAAAGAAGAGTTGAGAGGAAGAGTCAAACTTTAGCGTAAAGAGCGGGGCGTTGATGAGGAAGCAGCCCCTTTCATATACGAAGTAATTTCTGTTCGTTTTAAGTTTTAATGTCGCTCCTTACTTTCAGTTAAAAAAAAACTTGTTTTTTTTTATTTAATTGAAATAACACATCTAATACGTCCCGGGAGATCCCATACAGTTATAATTGATTACACCACATTTTTTCTTTACTTTACTTAGTAAGTTATCTCGAGAAGAAAACGCCTCAAAAATAAGAAATATGAACTAATCTGAGCATTAACGTTCCCCGTTTTTTTGGTAGCGAGCATTCTTTGAATTGTGAAATTTGCTTCAGCAACTTTTTTGGGTCTTCCAGGCTGTTTAGGTACTTTAACCACTTCTAGTTATATTTTCTTTGGTCTACCACTTTTTTTGGGAGCTTCAACAACCACTTCCGATCTGGATCCAACAATTTTCTGTGTACCTGGTAATTTTAAACCTCGACCTTTCGTTGAGTCCCTGGTAAAGTTAAACCTTTACCTTTAGTGTTTGAAGAATTAGTAATTTTATCAACAATTTGCTTTCCAGCACATGTACCAAATGCAGCTACACCTCTTGTTAGAGCAGCTTTACCTATTGCGGCTTCTAATAACATTAAAAATGGAAGTAAACAACCATTTAGAATTAGTTGATATATGAAATAATTATGTGAAAAAATCTTTTATTCTTTTTTTTTGCTGAATTTGTTCAATTTGTTTTCTTTTAAGCAATAATTTAACAGGCTGTTTACCAACAATAGTAGTTTCTATTCGAACTCAACAATTTAGTTTTTTCTTAAAACATCTGTTCATGTTTACTTTTTGAAGAGGGGATAAATGAATTGTGTATTCAATAAAGTCAGCATTTTTATTGATTTCAAATCTATCAAGAAGCGATAAGAACGATAATCTCGGATGATTTTCAAGTAGTTATTTGTAGGACAAATTAATATCTCATTCTTTGTTTTTATTTTTTTATGTTTCAATCTTAGTCACCTGTGTTTTATGAAGTAATAGTTTAACAGGTTCTCGTTCATTCACTTTTGTATGCGTTACTCCCATTTTACATTTTGTTTTGCATCAAAACACGTTTTATTTTTTGTTTATGAACTTCTTATAATTGGATTGTATACTCTTCCCTTTAGTAAATAATTATCTTTATAGAAGAAATTCCAAGGTAAAGATTTTCTTGACACTCTTTTCAGAAAACGCCATAGAATTTTTACTTCAAGCTTCCTTTCATTCTCTTTTGAAACGCTTCATCAGGATCTTTTTCAGGTATATTTATTATAACATTTTCGAAACTCTCTAAGCGTTCAGAAAACTACATAGAGCCCTTCGAGTATACCAATAAAGTTAAAAAATTAACTGCATCTGAACCATTTTTTGGGTTTGCAACATTACTAATTTTTCTATATTCTGCATTAATATCTTCTTATGTTACTCTCAAGGTATTTTTTTACAAATAATCCTTTGTCATCAACTTTAGTCAATATATTGTCAGGTGATTGAAAATTTTAGTTAACCTATTAATATTCTCACTTAAATACTCATTTGTAAGAATTTGTTGGTTGACAACTTCACCCACGAAATCGTTTAAAATAATTTCAACATTTTGTAAATTCAAAGCATCTTTCTCTGATTTTGCATCACCTTGTTTTGTTGACCGATTTTAAATCGGTTGACCGATTCGTTTAAATTTGTTGACCGATTCGATTGTAAATCGAAATTACCATTATCATCCAGAAATCTGCCTTCATTACTTGTATACTTCCGATAAATACTTCCTAACCTTCAAAACTTGTTCATTTAGTATACACAAATTTTATTAAGCGAATATCCAAGTTCTTTCTGTACTTGAGAGATCATTTTGTTGATCATTTTGTTTGTTTTTTTTTTCATTTTGAGATCATTTGCTTTCATATCAGTTAGTAAAAATCCATGATTCTTAGTTGCTTCATTTATCAGTATCAAGTATCAAGTATCAAATAGTTTATCAAGGATCAAATAATTTATCAAGTATTTATCATTTATCAGTATCAATTTATCAGTTTCATTTTATCAGTATCAAATTTATTAGTATTTGATAAATTTTTCTGTTTCGAGTCAGGTGCATGGTTTTGTCCTATTCTATTCATTTCTTTTGGATTACATCACTTGAAAAATGCAAAATAGTTACAGTTTGATGGTATAATTTTAGGTGTATCAAAATAGCTCTGAGAAAAATAGATTATTGGCGTTTTTTGTTTTCTCCCTTTCCTGAATAAATTTCCAATTTTTCTGATATTTTTCTGTTAAAAAATCAACTAAATTTGGACATTTGGGATTTAGGTCATTTACATCCATTATATAGATTTTATCGTTACTCGCAATTAAACTATCCATCTCATTTTTTTTCTTCCAAGACATTCATATTAATCATTCAATCTTTATATTTACCTTTTTCTGGAATTTTAGCATACAGATACATTTTTTGAAATTATAAATAATAATAATTGAAGTTCAAGTGTAAATTCCTTTCACCACATCCAGAGTTACCAGACATTAATAATTGAAACGGCCATTGAGGTGCTAGTAAATTGTTACTTCTAAAACTCTTTTATTTCGTTTTTCTAAAAACATTCTATGTTTATTTACTCTTAAAGTATACTGAGTTTTTGATAAGCTTTCCGCATTCCCAAATGATACGTCTTTACAATTCTTTAATCTTATTTTATCTTTAAAATTTGGTTTCATGTATTCTTAATGAAATTCATACATCAGTAACTTAGATAACTCTGATTCAGCGAATCCAATATAAATAGGTTTACCTAGATATTTGACTTGGCCAATCTGGCTACCAGGAAATTCTCGCCAAAAATTATTTCCGATCTAAAGTTACGTTTTTTAATTATTTTTTGTCTTTGTTCCTCATAATAATTATTTCAATACTTGCTCTTTTTCTAAAATTTCCCATGGTTTTCCCAAAAAACACCTTATTCTTGAGTTAAAAAAAATTTTTTTCGAACTCGTTCGTTCCCTTTTGTCGTAATTTAGTATTATGATTGATTTATTCTCTTAAATAGGGGGATTGAGTAAATGCTAGTATTCCATGTACTTTTTTCAACACTAAGCCATGTTTTAAATTAAATTATAAATTCTTATAATGCAAAACATAATTTATTTTATTATTCAAAGTTGTACTTAATTTATATTGAAAATGTTCAGGACCTAGTGGTAAATCTTTATCCTTTGGACATTCTAAATAAAACTTCGTAAATGGCTCCTACATTATGATTATTTATTTCTCATTAAACGTAATATTTCAATTGTTGGTAATAGTCTGAGGTATTGTTTTCTTTTTAATACTCGGGTATATTCATTAAGATAGTCTTTTCCGGGTAAATTTTGAGACATTGCCCAACCATATAAATCATTAGCATCTAAATACATTAAATAATTTAATGGTTTTGTTTGATTAAAGTTCTTCATATATTTACTTTTTACTTTAGCATCTCTTTTCACACATTGAGATACACCTCCTCTTGTTACTTTTTCAATAAAGGTATACATATCTTCGTCAGAAAATAATAGAATTTTAGCTTTAGAGTGTTTGAGAAAAGCTTCCCATGCTAGTCCTGGTCCTGAGAAGAAATGCAGTGGATCGAGTTTCTAATTGTTTTAACATATATTTCAAAATTTTCAACGACACCTGATAAATTAAAACATAGCTTTTTAGTTATAAATTGGTGTAATCTTAAAGTGTTTCACTCTTAAATAATTTCCAAACAGATTTCGCTCTTATATTTTCTTCTTCAGAAATATTTTCCCTGTTAATCTAAAATAGAACTTGCCTATTGAAGGTAATTTTGTATCATTTATTTTTTAATAGTTATCAATATATTCATAGTGATAAATAACTTTCTTTATTATTTCTTTGAATTCTTCAGTATTTTCAAATACATCAGAAGTACACTTATAATCATTTATTAAACAATTGCAATTTACTTTACATTCACATTTAGCTAAATTTTCCGAAAGCCTATCTAACGATGAAGCCATAAAACAGAGTGAATTTATGAAACGCATTTCGTATTGGTTTCATTAACATTTGTTGTCTTTTAAAATGATACAAAATTCTCCGCTGAATTAAAAATACAATTATCAGGTACTGATTCTCTAAGAAATAAATGAGAGTCATACTTTGAGAGATTATGTATTACTGTAGAGATATTTTCAGGAATTCTAAAGTTTTTATTATCCTGCATAAGCAAATCAACATATGTTACCAGTCATATGGTCGTGATCTAAATGAAAATTATTATCTGCTGTTTACTGTTCATAAATATGACAACTTTTAATAGTAGTATTGTTCTGTTTGTTTCTTACTTGTTCTTGTGTATAACCATGATCTCCCTGTCTATTGTCATATTTATTGGCTATTTCTGTACACAATTTTGTTATGGTAGTTACAAAGTCCACATTACCATCTTTACCAAACTATTCGTAATATTTGTTTTGTGTTGTATCAAAAGAACAACATACTTGGAATCCAGAAGCAAACGGCTTCTGCCCTGCGATTTTAATTCTATTTTTACCTTAATTTTGTTTAGATTCATCATTATACGATGCTAAATCAGCTATAATACAGTATGGTATTTTCATTTGTTTAGCTATATTTTTAAATTCAATTTTAGATCCTGTTTTTGGCACAATGATGTCAGGAACTTCACAGTTATCCTTTTTAGAATGTTCTCCAAACTTTAGCTGTTCTGTAAAATATCTTCCAAAGTAGGCACAAAGATAAATTTTTGATATATGTTTAGTACGTTGAGTTTTCAATAATCTACTTAAATCATTAATTGAAACATAATTATTATCAAAATAGTGTAAATTAATCACATATGTAGCAGTTTTTCCATTGATCTTACTATTAGAAATATGAGCTCTAACCAGTTTATTTTCACTTATTTCAAATACACAAATTTTAATATTACATTTGTATTCAAATCTATAAATATCTTGAAATCCATTGGAAAATTAGTAATACTTTTAAAATTGAACTCATTTTCATATTTTTGATAGTGTGATATTCTGTCTACATGATTTGTATCTGGATGAAGATAAGCAAGCATTGACCAAAGAAAACATTTATTATCATTATTATTTATATTAATGCAACCTTTTTTTATTTTTTGTAAATTCGGGAAATTCACGCGAATTCAGGCAATCATAATTTGGTAATCATGTCATTCGATAATCAATTCTATCGACTCTTTCAAATTGTAAGCTTGATCTATGACTAACGTTTGCATATTCCTGCAATTACTATTTAGTGGCTTTTTTCGACGGCACTATTTTTATTAAAAATCCAGGAGTACCTATGATGATGAATAGGTTTTAGTTCTTCATTATCTAACTGAGAGCAAAATATTACAAAAAGTTTTAAATTGAACTCTGTAACTATCTCTACCATTCATTTTTTAATGTCTAACAGTAGAATCAAAGAGGTCAAAAATAAGCTCCATTTGCATTTATTGAAATATTAGCCGTAAAGGAATTTTCTCTAATCCATTGAATACTCTGACTATTATCGTTTTTCTTCTTTAAACATATATTCTGGGATATCTGGAACTTCCCTTGTTTTTTCTTATTTATAAATAAATTTTAAATGTCAATATTCCAATCTTTTTTAACACTATCTCTACCAATTACATCTCGAAAGAATTTTATCTATAATAAATGTTGATCAATAAGAAACAGTTATTGTGTACAAGACAATATGGTAGCGGGATTGGTAGTTGCTTTAAAATATCTTCAATTCTAAATTATTCAAGATGTCCATAAAAATATAAGAGATGAAGCTCGTTCCATGTGTAACGGTGTAATTCAACATTCACTGGAATTATTTAAAAATAAAGCGATTGAATATTGAAAATATTGGATAGATTATAATCAAAGAGATTTCAATGATGAGAATCTCTAAAAGATATAGTTTCAAATAATAAGAAATATTTCAATAAACATATTGATGAACAGAGGAAAGGCTTATTGGATGCAATAATTTTAAGGAAGTGACTTAAACTAAATTCCCGCTGATTCTCTTGTTGACAACCTCAGTGACAAACGAATATCAGCCTCCACTGTTTGAAAATCTTTTATAGATTATTTAATATTTTTTCAGTATATAAAGGCAGTGAATCAAGTTGTTGCTTTTTATTGGGAAATATTTGAAAAGCCTATTGTTGATGATTCAACAACCAAATATGATTTTACAGAAATCTGAGAAAATAATGTGAATGTACCTCAACAATTAAATTATAGTTGTATTTCCAAAGATGTGGAATCTTGGATTCTTCCAAGTGATAGTTATCTATATGCAAAAGTGAAAATAATACTGGATGGAACAAATATACGAATTAATGATGAAGCTACTTTAACAAGGTTCAAGGTTCTTCAAGGTTCAAGGTTCTTTTAACATAACCAATATATACAAAATATTAGGTAACTCAAGGCTGAGAGTATAACTCGAATGCAATTGAGCTACCTTTAAGCAACATTAAATCTGCACAAAAATTAAAAATAAAAACAAAAAACAAACAACAACAAAAACTAATCCCGTGCCGTACGATACCATTTCCATCCTCCGCACACCATTTTGAGACACAATTAAATTTAAAACTTAAAACCAAGTAAGTCATAAGACATCTGGAGGCCTCATGGGCGAATTTGTTTAGAAATCCTGAATATATTATCAATGGAAAATCATTGGAAATTATTGATTATGTAGGTATAACGACTGCTGTTAAAATCATAACTATAGTCGAAGTGCAGCAACTAATATGTTTTGGTATATAGATAAAACCCAAACCATTGATTCATTTAAAGTAGAAGATGAGTTTTAAAACACTTTTACACTTGTTGCAGCAGGTGGTGGAACCATTGCAACAAAATGAAATAATACGTTAAATAGTGGTTTACTTAAAAGATTTAACAAAACAAAAGAAAGTCACGTGGTTAGTGTGTATTTACCATTATCATGATTATTTTGATTTTTTCAAAATATTAATCGTGTTTTTAGAGGCGTTACAAATCAAATTATATGATAAAAAAACGAGTTTTCTATATGATTATAAAATCTGGAGCTCAAAATTTTAAAGTAAAGTTAATGCATTTATCCTGGATGTTACCAGTATTACATCCCAATTTACCCTTGTAGACTCAATTAGACGCTGGATTAACGAATAAGGCAGAAAAATTAAAAGTTGGATTAGGAAAGAGCAGCTCATTTGAATTAAGATGGGAAATGTGTAATGTATATAAATGAGATAATAAAAGGAAAAAACAATTAACATGGAAGATAGTCAGTAAAGGCTATAATAAACATAAAATTCTTGTTGTGTTAAGGAATTCTGAAGAAGATAACAGTTATACATCAAACCACATGGTATTTAACCATATGAACACTCATAGAATTGAAGTGAGAGTAAATGGATATAAATATCCACAAGATGATTTTAAATTTGATTTCAGTGGTGCTAATGAAGCTTATGCTAACACTTAGAAACAATTTTTAAGTTAGTATATAAGCATAAAAATGTTGATATTGGAACAATTTTAGATTACAATGATTTTAAAATAGTATATCCTTTATTTTATTTTGATGTTTCAAATCATGAATCGAAGTGGATCAACTGCTGAAATAGAAATTAAACTTTTATTAGATCCAGTACCTGCTAATCCATATAACATTTATTACGTCACATTTTCAGAAAGAAAAGCAATCATGGAAGGCATTTGTATCAAATTATATATTAATGTATATATCATTTTCGATTTGAAAATTTCTTTAATGAAATTATTTACCAAGAAATGAAGAAACTATTAAGCAAAATGAAATTTTAAAATAAATATAATCGAACTACTAGGAAAGAAGATTTAGACGTTGAAACGGAATACAGGATTAAAGGAATGAAATGTCTTACAACTAAATATGGGAAGACATTCTTTATCATTATTGATTCTAAAGGTGAAATGGTTGATCTAATTGCACCTAAGCGTTTTGATTCTAAGGCATTCGTCTTTGAAAAGAAATTTTTAAAATTAGATAAAGGTATGATTTTAAAAGGATATTAAAAGAAAAAGATAAAGATAGTATAAAATATTCATATATTAATATCGAACTATCCACTTAATATTAAATTATTACACTTTATCAGTAGTAAAGGAAAAATAGAATATAATCAAAATCTTATTTCAAAAATTCATCAAACTCTAATTTTAACTCTTATTTAACAAATTCATCAGATTCTTATTTCACAAGGCCTGTTTTGATCTTAAAGCTTATTGTATAATGTTATAAATCTCCATTTAAAATGGTGCGAATTCAATTGAAAATTAAATAAATTGACGGGGTGATCTAGGTGTGGCTTAGAACACATATTCACATTGTGAAAAATATTAAAAATTAGACCAAATTTGATTTCTAAGAACCTGTTTTCAGTTTGAATTTAGGGATTGAAAATTGAAAATGCTGGAAATTTTAGTTTAAAATAGTGCAAATTCGATTGAAAAGGGGGTAAATTTAATTGATTTGACCAGTGCTCCAGAGCACACATATACTATACTACTACCAGAGATAAAAAAAATAAGGAAATTGATTCGAGAAGATCTTCTTTTCTTTTATAAGCTTTTATCAAAGTATTTAACGACTTCTACCGAGGTAAAATCTGAAAAATTGCAAACAATGAGAGTTTTCATGGATTTCCAGCGAAGACATACGGGCCAGCACAGGTTAGAGCCAGTACTTGTTATTTCCATTGCTAACCAAGGAGACAGAAAAAGAATAGAGGCCAGATTCTGAAAAATTCTGAGGTCATATCTGGCCATTAAGACATAGTCCTACTATATTTTGAAGTCAATACCCATCATATTTAATGCCACAAAGACGGAGAAGACACACGAATAGATATTCAAATAAGAATAAAGACCAGAACTCAGATCCAAAAGGAATTTTGCGGAGGGGAGTGGTGAGGATTTAACAATTCATGGGGTTAAGAGTATTACGTGACCGGTTAACGAGCCGGTGAAATATTCTTTGCTCTTTAGAGGAGGTAGTCAATGTACGTGATTTTTTACGATGAAGTTTGCAAGTCAAAGGCTCATTTTTGATGGTAGAGGGGGTGTCGAGCCTAGGTTCAGTTAGACTTCTAAGAATAGCAGATCTTTGGGAATCTAATTCCCACTCTTTTACATTAATTAAATAAATAAATAACAATTTTTATAACGGAAAGTAAGGAGCGACATTAAAACTTAAAACAAACAGAAATTATTCCTTACATGAAAGGGGCTGTCCCCTCCTCAACGCCCCTCTCTTCACACTAAACTTTTTTATGGTTTTGAAAACTAGAGTTGTAAGAAAGAATCAAACTTTAGCGTAAAGAGATGGGCATTGAGGAAGGGATAGTCCCTTTCATATAAGGAATAATTTCTGTTCGCTTTAAGTTTTAATTTCGCTCCCTACTTTCAGTTAAAGCAAACTTTTTTTTTTATTTAATTTCTGAGCGTTTTTGAATTAATGCAGGTTTTGATTTTGGCTCACCGTAAAAGAATAATTAAAACAAAATTTGCAAATTAATTTTGGCGTTTATTTTTATTAGGTATGTGATTAATTTCAGCCCCTCGTCAATACCTCGCTCTTTACACTAAAGTTCGAATATTGCTCCAATTCTTTAAGAATGACCCCTGAATCACAAAGGCCGTTTAATTAGAATAGATAGCTCTTTTGAAAATACTAAGAATACTTTAGCGTAAAGAGCGAGGTATTGAGGAGGGGACGAACCCCCTATATACGTAATGACTTCTGTTCGCTTTAAGTTTTAATTTTGCTCCTTACTTACGGTTAAAAGGACTTTTTTATTTAATTTTTGAACATTTTGAATTAATGCAGGTTTTGATTTTGGCTCACCGTACATGAATAATTAAAACGACATATGCATATTAGTTTTGCTTTTTTTGGTTAAATGGCCTTCTCAAAGTTTCGATCGGGCAATTTTAAGAAAAAGGGTGAGGGAAGTGCCCTAATTGCCCTCTAATTTTTCTGGTTACTTAAAAAGGTCACTAGAAGTTTTAATTTTGTTTACGAATGTTTTTATTAGTAATATATATAAGTAACTTATATTACCTTACGTAACAAACTTCTATGTTTATTAATTTTTATTACAGATATAGGGGGGTGGGTTCATCCCCTCGTAAATACTTTGCTGTTTACACCTAAGTTCGAATTTTGTTCCAATTCTTTAAGAATGACCCCTGAATCACAAAGACCGTTTAATTAGAATAAGTGGTTCTTTCGAAATTACTAAAAATACTTTAGCGTAAAGATCGAGGTATTGAGGAGGGGACCAAAACCCTCATATACGTGACAATTTCTGTTCATTTCAGGTTTTAATCTTGCTCCTTACTTTCATTTGAAAAAACTTTTATTTTATTTTATTTCTCATTTTAAAAAAAAAATAATGCTGGAAAATCCAGCGCCCCCTTCATAAATTCTCTTCCCCCATGATAAGTTCCCCCGTGGAAAGATCCTCTCGCGTAAACCCCTTCCCAAACCCCCCAAACACCAGGAAAGATCCCCCTGAATACGTCAGTATACTTCAGTATACTTCATAGCCAATATTTTATGAGAACAATGGGCAAAGTTAATAACTTGCAGCCCTTCCTCCGGTGGCTGTGGGGGATTAAGCCCTCGTCAAAGATATAGTTATAACGTTTTTCGACTATGCAGAAAAGTTGAAAATGTTCAATATGCTGAGCAGTGGGAGTGGGAAAACCTCCAATTTTTCGGTCACTTGGAAAGGGCATTAGAACTTTTAATTTCTATAAAACCCTCTCACGACTTTCTCGGACAACTAGGTCGATACGATCACCCCTTACGACAAAAACAACAATAAACAAAAAAAAACGAATAAACACGCATCTGTGATCTTTCTTCTGGCCAAAAATACAAAATTCCACATTTTCAGTTCGTGGTAACGAACTGTAGTAAGGAGCGACCCGGCCCAATAGTAAACGAAACTCTAAAAACGGAATTTTGATACCAATAGATATATCAAAAGAATCAGATTTTTATGCTTATTTCAAATATAAAAGTTTCATCAAATTTAGTTTTACTCATCAAAAGTTACGAGCCTGAGAAAATTTGCCTTGTTTTGGAAAATAGGGGGAAACACCCCATAAAAGTCATACGATCTTAACGAAAATGACACCATCGCATTCAGCGTATCAGAGAACCCTGCTGTAGAAGTATCAAGCTCTTATCTGCAAAAATGTGGAGCTTCCTATTTTTTGCCAGAAGACCGATCACAGGTACGTGTTTACTTGTTTGTTTGTTTGTTTTTTGTTTTTGTTTTTTCCCAAAACAAGGGGTAGTCGTATCGACCACGTGGTCCTAAAATTTCGCTAGAGGCCTTGTGCCTCTAGCGAAAAGTTCTAGTGCCCTTTTTAAGTGACCAAAGAATTGGAGGGCACTTAGGCCCCCTCCCACGTTAATTTTTTTCCAAAGTCAACGGAACAAAATTGTGAGATAGCAATTTGGTTCAACATAGTCGAAAAACATAATAACTGTGTCTTTGGGGCTGACTTACTCCCCAAAGCCCCCAGTGGAGAGGCTGCAAGTTACAAACTTTGACCACCGTTTACATACAGTAATGATTATTTGGAAGTGTACAGACCTTTTCGGGATGATTTTTCGGTTGGGGGGGAGGGGGTGAGGGGAGGAGGCTATGTGGGAGGATCTTCTCTTGGAGGAATTTGTCATGAAAGAAGAGAAATTCCATGAAGGGGCGCAGGATTTTCTAGCATTATTTAAAAAAAAAAATGAAAAAATAAATATGAATAAGTTTTTTCAACTGAAAGTAGGGACCAGCATTAAAACCGAAAACAAACAGAGATTATTACGCATATGGAGGGTCCATCTCTTTTTAACAGCTCGCTCTCTACGCTAAAGTATTTTTAGGAATTTCAACTATTTATTCTACAGCCTTTGTGATTCAGGGGTCAATCTTAAAGAATTGAGACAAAATTAAAGCTTTAGTGTAAAGAGTGAGGTATTAATAAGAAGGCAAACCCCCTCATATACATAAAAAAATATACGAATATAGAAGTTCGTTACGTAAGTTAATTTGTAAGTTATGTATATTTTTTAATAATAAAAACGTTCGTTAAAAATTGAAAATTCTAGTTGCCTTTTTAAGTAACCGAAAAATTGGAGGGCAACTAGGCCTCCTCTTCCACGCTTTTTCTCAAAATCGTCTGATCAAAACTAATAGAAATCCATTTACAAAAAAAAAATTAATACCTAAATTTCGTTTTAATTATTCATTTGCGGAGAGCCAAAATAAAAACATGCATTAATTCAAAAACGTTCAGAAATTAAATAAAAAACAAGTTTTTTTAACTGAGCGTAAAGAGCGGGACGTTGAGGGGAGGAATAGCCCTTTTCATACACGGAGTAATTTCTGTTCGTTTTAAGTTTTAATGTCGCTCCTTACTTTCAGTTAAAAAAAACTTGTTTTTTTTTATTTAATTACAAATAGGAGCTTGAAACCTCTACAGTGAGGTTCTCTGATACGCTGAATCTAATGTGTGATTTTCATTAAGATTCTATGACATTTAGGGGGTACTTATCCCCTTTTTCGAAAATAATGGAAATTTTCTCACGCTCGTAAGCTTTGATTGGTAACACTGAACTAGATGAAAATTATAACTTTAAAATCAGCATAAAAATCTGATTCTTTTAATGTATATACTGGTATCAAAGTTCCATTTTTTAGAGTTTCGGAAACTATTGAGCTGGGTCGCTCCTTACTACAGTTCGTTACCACTAACTGTTTGAACACTTAAGTAATGATAACTTCAAAACGCCCCTGAGGAGACAAAGGGGACATGGGAAGACAACCAGAAGTTGACATTCATACTACTTGATTTTATAAACGCAAAGCCTCGTCTAAACCAGTATTTGAAAAATCTAACTATACTTTTTTTTCATTTGGCAAAGACTTGAGCAAGAGCCATACTACAGACAATCTTAGATCTTCTTTACAAACAAATGAAAAAAACTACGACAACTCTGTCTTGATACCGTTGTGTATAACCTAAAAGTATGACATGCCAAACTAGCAGCACTGAAGCAAACTAGCAAACTAGCAAATTGTAGTGAGGTTCTATTGAGCTGTGGCATAACCACATGTCTATTACCTTTCCCCGCTTTGGGAAAGAGCAGAGACTAAAAGTTAGGTCCGAGTTATGCAGATATTTGAAGTTTTGATACATATAACGCTCTTCGAAAGAAATTCATTGTTTTTGAACAAGCATCAAAATCCTGATTGAATTTGTGGCAAAGCAAGAAATCAATGATAGAAAAGGTGCCCTTGAGCATCATTATGACGTGCTGCTGCTGCACATAATATAACAGCTATTGGTGAAGTATTTTATTGTTGGAGCATCATTATTACTTCTTGGTGTTGCAGGTAATATAACAGCTATTGGTGAAGTATTTTATTGTTGAAGCATCGTTATGACTTCCTGCTGCTGTACGTAATATAATAGCTATTGGTGAAGTATTTTATTGTTGAAGCATCATTATGGCCTCCTCGTGTTGCAGGTAATATAACAGCTATTGGTGAAGTTTTTTATTGTTGAAGCATCGTTATGACTTCCTGCTGCTGCACGTAATATAACAGCTATTGGTGAAGTATTTTATTGTTGAAACATCATTATGACTTCCTGCTGCTGCAGGTAATATAACAGCTATTGGTGAATTATTTTATTTTTGAAGCATCATTATAACTTCCTGCTGCTGCACCTAATATAACAGCTATTGGTGAAGTATTTCATTGTTGAAGCATCATTATGACTTCCTGCTACTATACGTAATATAACAGCTATTGGTGAAGTATTTTATTGATGAAGCATTTTTGTCGTCTCTTTTTTTTCTTTACTCTACCATATTTTCTTTTATGGTGGTATAACATAAATTATCAATCTATATTGTGCATAAAAATAAAATCATACATTGCATACAACCCCTACAGTTCTTTTTTGTGCAGTTAGGGATCTCTTCTCCAGAGAAACTGAGAATTTGATTGTAAAAGTCTTATGATTTATAAACCTTTTGTTCTTTTTACTCGCTTACTACGTCTCATAAAAGAATTAGTCAGGTTTTTATTGTGGAATTACTTGTTCCTCCAGAAAGCATCTTTCACATAAATCAGAAGTATTTGCATTGACTTGAAAAACACGTTAATATCATACACCAATGGGATCAAAGCAAACTTCTTAAGACATATAACAGTCATATCTCATTTCTCTTCGGTTGTGTTGTGTTCAACTTTCAAATATAAAGGGTGATTATCCAATCAGAGTGAGTTTTTTAAGACATGATTTTCTAAACTGAAAAACACAAAAACTTGGAACAACAGTTATTCTGTCCGTATGATAAACCTTTCAAAAGATATAATTGTATTGTGTAAAAAAATATATAAAGATATAATTGATACAATTATAAATAAATCATATCAAAAGATATAATTGTATTTTATTAAAAGATATAACTGTTATAATTATAAACAAATAATATCAAAAGATACAATTGTATATATAAATATATTGAATGACAATGATGGAGAGCAAATTTGGTTCGATGTAAGCTTATCAACCAAGTTCTTATCATTTCAGTTTTTTGCTTAGTAGTGCAAGCGTTTCTACCCCACAGGTGTAACTATAATGCGGTTCGAGCACTTGTCAAAGCAGGAAATTTGTTTTGCCTAAACAACCCTTTTTACTGTTTGCTTTTCAGTTTTACCTTTTTGAGTCAGGGCTATGGATCTTTGTAACAAATATTGCCACCAAAAAGAGTAATTTGAATCAGGGTTATTTCAGCAATTTCACCAGAGAAATAAAAAAGTCGGTTATATTTCTTGATCCTTCTGTATTTTCTTCAGATATATTTCTCACTTTATTTGCTTTACCCATTCGATTTTTGTTAATTCCATTATCTTGAGTAGAATTTCGTTCTTCCTTTCTTTAGGCATACTTTACAGCTAAGTGGAATTGTGGGGTATCCCAAGAGTGATGGGTTTTTTAAGATGTTTATTGTTAATGGTTAGGCCGAAACCATTTGCTGGACTAAATGAGATAAATTCGTTTTCCTCAATTCAATCCTGCCCCTGGAACTCAGCTGTCCTGGCTGAGTGGATTGGTGGTGCTGGTTTCAGGATCCTTTGTCTGAGAGGGCGAGGGTTTGAATCCTTGTGTATCCAATTATTTAGTTTGGGACAGGGGTCAGTGGCATGACCCTATAAGCTCAGCTAGAGTCGACTCAGCTCTAAATGGGTACCTAGAGAAATCTGGGGAAGGTAAACCGGAAGGGTGTGCGAAAGCACAGGATGGTTGACCCCCAATCCCCCATTGCACTTGCTGGCTGAAGGGCCAAGAAACGGAGATCAGCACCGCTGTTAGGGACTGTAAAGTCTAATACCGTATTCTTTACCTTTTACCTATACCTGCAACGGGATTAGGAGAATCATTGTTCTAATAAGTCAGGTAAGTTAATTCTTTTGCAACGCTGTTTAAGAGAATGGCCGGTATACATAGTACACGATTTTTATGACTATTTTCATGACACCAGGCTTTTAACAACTTGAAGCCAGTACCGTAATTTCGTCAAGATCTTGGGGGGGGGCAAATTTGAAGCCGATTTTCCCAAATGAAGTGAAAATGACAATGAAAATGTTCCAAATAGTACTATAAAGGCTACATATTTATACATACCTTTACAGTACTATCTTTACAGTACATATACTACAGAAAACCGAGCCGTTTCTCTGGACACTTAAATTATTACAACAATATTAACCTCAGTTTTGACAAGATTTTTGAAGAAACTAAATTTTGACTGGGGGAGCTGGGGTCTGGAGCGGGAAACTGGGGTTTGGGGGAAGCAGTTGCCTACCCCCTTACCCCATAGCAAATTATACCCTTGCTTAAGACCAGATTGGCACTAGTCAACCATTTACATAAGTTATCCCACTAGAACTATGTCTGTTTAACTCTTACGCTCGCCGGATACTTGCTGTGGGGTTTCTTCTTCTGTAAATCCAACTCCACCATGTTTCTTCGTATTCTATATTGGCTTAGCAAACGAGGGTTCAAGTGAAGACTGTTCGTAGAAGGAAGAGTGGTGGATGTGTTTACAGAAAATACCAATAGGCTTCACATTATATATGTTATTTTGCATCATTTGACTTAAAAGAATTACTGTTAGACTGCTGTTAGCCTAGGTACATTGTATAGAGCTAGAATTGTTCTTTTTTGGAGGGGATTCTTCACATTTAGTTTTTCAATAAGTTTATTAACAGTGGTTGTGCAGACCGAAAGGCTGAACCTTGTAAATTGCCAACTTTTATTTAATCATGCTCCCAAAGGAGAACAACTCCAGAGAACACATTATGAGATTAATTCTTCTAAGAAGTCTGAAATTTTAATATGCAAAATGTATTAATAGAAGGGTAGGATAGACTAGTATAGATATAATCAGTTTGTACCCTCTGACTCGATATCATGGTTATTTTGTAGCTATTAGATCAGACATCATATAAAGACCTAGATTTTTTTTTATATCTCAAAATGCACTTTGCAGTGAATTTTAATTTTGTACTTTAACGTAAATTTTAAGAAATTTTTTTAGCAGTGGATAGACTGACACCATTGGGTGAATATAATCAATTGTCATTTTTCTATTTAGTCTATTTTTCTATTTCTATTTTCTATTTAGAAAGGAAAACCATTCCAGATAACACATTAGGAGAGTCATTCTTCTAAGAAGCCTGTAATGTTAATTCTAACACAAAATGTTTTAATTGGAGGATATGATGAAGTAGTGAAGACGCTATCAAATTGCAGCCTTTGACTTAAATGACTCAATTACACCCTTTTGACTCATTTGCACCCTTTGACTTATGAATAAATGAACTATATTACCCGTAAAAATGTAAAAAAGACAAAGTAGGAGTATTATAATAAAAAAAAAAACAATAAACAGCGAAAAAAGAAATTCAAACCAGCAAGGAAACAAACACAAAGTAGAATCAATAGGGAAAATCTTTTCAAGACAGTGTAAATCAAATCTGTGGATGTTTCGACCCTATGTCCAAGCACCGTCTTTAGCACAATTCGAGAAAGAAATATATATATATATATATAATGTAAGTTTATTTATACATTTTTTTTTCTTTCTCGTATTGTGCTGAAGACAGCCCTTGAACATAGGGCCAAAATATCCACAGACTTGATTTCCAGTGTCTTGAAAAGATTTTCCCTATTGATTCTACTATGTGTTTGTTTGTTACGGAAGGGAAATGAGGTCTTCATCGCTATTTTCAACTAACAAGGACAACATGAACTCATTAACCAGTTTCAATATGGAAAAAAGGCTGCAGAGGGTCATAAACGTGAATGAAGTTTATAGTCTTTTTACATAAATCATCACTGGAAGACTGAATCCGAGAAGGCACGTCTATTAAACCAAATCGAGCAATGAATTTTCTGATTGGGTGCCATCTAAGAAGCTGGAGGAGGAATTTGCAATATCTGAAATAAGCCACACGTAGAGCCTGGTGATCTCTCTTACGAAACAGATGAGCCATGCCCGATAACAACAAAAGCACAGGGGCACAATAAGCGTTATAGATCATACACAAACTATTACGGTTGTAACGGCTTTTGTTTGGGGATATTTTCCCGTAAGCGACGCGTAGGTTTTTCACGGCTTGATTGACTAGGGATGAACAGGTAGTGAAAAGAGTTGGGCCGAAACACAGACCAAGCCAACTAACTAAAGAAGAACACGGTAGAAATGCAGTCCCAGTAACGGGTAGAGCGACCGCATAAGGGCTACTAAAACAAATAAACTCACATTTAGACGCATTAACTGACAGTCCAATCTTAGATAGTTCATTGGTTAATATAGTAAAATTGTAAAGCAACCCACGGCGAGTCGGCAACAAGTAGAACGTCGTCTGCATATGCAACATAAGACAAACCAATATTATCGTAAAAAACAGGACTTTTAAGGGGACGCAGGCACGATGCAAGCACACATTTAAATATACTAGGAGACAACACGGCACCTTGCCGAACTCCTTTATTAATTTTTACCGGGTCAGATATTTGGCCATTCCAGATAACTTGAATTTCAGACTTAGAATACCAATAAGACAATAAACATAGTACAGTTGGATTAACACCTGAAGACGCAATTGAAAATACAGCCTGAGGGTGTACAATATTATCGAAAGCCACAGAAATGTCAACAGTAAGACATTTCTGGCATGTTAATAAATTGAAAGGGAGTAGCCGATCCGGACTAGTCCCAGTTAAAGATAGAAATGGGGCCACAATTGGTGATAAGGAAAAAGTGAAAGAAAGATGGGTGGAACATTTTGAGAATGTGCTAAACCGAGATACAGTTGCAGGAAAAGATATAGATGAAAATGAAAAAGTTTGTGATACCTTGGATGTGAAGGAAGATTTGTTTAGTGAGGAAGAATTAGCGACAGTACTAAAAGGATTAAAAAATAATAAGGCCCCAGGTGCTGATAGTATGATTAATGAGTTCCTTAAATATGGTGGCCCTGAGGTTAGGAATAAGCTACTGAAGATTATGAACATGATTTTTGAAAAAGGGGAAGTACCCAATAATTTTAGGAAAACCTTAATTAAACCACTGTATAAGAAAGGTGACAAGAGTGAGTGTCGTAATTATCGAGGCGTTAGTCTGGTCTCTGTAGGTAGCAAATTACTGAGTAATATGATACTTTTTAGACTGAGACATGCTGTAGACAAAGTTTTAAGGGAAGAACAATGCGGTTTTAGAAATGGTAGAGGATGTGTCGACCATGTTTTCACTCTTAGGTTAATAATTGAGAAGTCCCTTCGTTGTCAAACACCTTTGGTCCTTAGTTTTATCGATTATGAGCAAGCTTTCGATTCTGTTGATAGAACAGCGTTAACAAAGGTTTTATCGTTATATGGTATACCAGAAAAATACATTAAAGTGATTTGCGCTATGTACGAGAATAATACTGCTGCGGTTAAGGCAGGAAATGAGGTTAGCATCTGCTTTTGTATTATATGAGGAGTTAAGCAGGATTGTGTTCTATCACCCTTTACCTGAATAATTTTAATGGACTTTTTCTCAAGGGGCATAGGAAAGGCAATTGGAGACCATGGAATCAAATGGGGAGGAAGAACGCTCCTGGACTTAGATTATGCTGATGATTTAAGCATATTAGATGATAGTGTGTGCAAAATGAATGAATTTTTAGAGGTTTTACGAGTTCAGGGTGCTAAAATAGGCTTGAAAATTAATGTTAAGAAGACTAAGTCACTAAGGCTAGGAATAAGTGAAGATGAACAGGTGACATTAGGTAACGAAAAGATTGATCAGGTTGGGAGCTTCAGTTACCTTGGTAGTATTATTAGTAAAGATGGTGGGAGCAGTGAAGATGTTAAAAGTAGAATAGCTAAAGCTCAGGGTGTTTTTTTTCACAGTTAAAAAAAGTTTGGAAGAATAGAAAGATAAGCCTACAAACCAAGATTAGAATATTGGAAGCTACAGTGATGACAGTGGTCAAATATGGCTCTGAAGCATGGGCACTCCGAAAAGAAGATGAAAATTTACTAGATGTTTTCCAGAGAAATTGCCTATGGATTGTTCTGGGTACCCGGCTGACTGACCGTATTTCAAACAGTAGGTTGCACGAAAAGTATGGTTCAATCCCGCTTTCTGGGGCTATAATGAGAGAAAGGTTGAGATGGCTAGGCCACGTTCTACGGATGAAGGATGACAGATTAACGAAGATTGTCCTTTTTGGCCAACCGTCTGGGGCTACACGGAAAGCAGGTCGTCCTTGTCTGGGTTGGGAGGATGTCATAAATAAAGATTTAAAGGAAATGGGAACTTCCTGGGAGGGTGTAAAGAGGGAGGCTTTAAATAGATTACGTTGGAGAAGGAGCGTGCGTAGCTGTGTTGGCCTCAGGCGGCTTGGTGCTGCAGTGAGTTATTATTATTAGTAGTAGTAGTAGTAGTAGTATTTGCACATGACGTCCTTGCCTCGTTTTTGAATAGACTTTACAAGGCTACAAACGAAACTATCTGGAACAAGCGACTGGGCTAGCCAGGACTAGAAAAGTATTTGTAAATGGTTAAGTAGAGAAAGACAATCATAAGCAAAAAGTTGGTAAGAAAGGCTGTCACCATCAAGACTATTTGAACGCTTAATTTTTCTTACAGCCCGGAAAATATCAGACATTGCTACAGGCAGGACATGAGCCTGCAGGAGACGGTATGGTACAAGAGGTTAAGGCAACTTATAATAAAAAAAATGAAGAAAACTATTAAATATACTGAACAAGCGCTTGTAATGATCAACAAAACTAGCTAGCTGGAGACAAGATAGGGCAGGCGGGGAACATTTCTCACTGTTAATAACTTTATTCCATGAGGCCTTATCGGTGGGGCCTGGCCATGCATTCAAGCGTGCTCTCTTTAAACTGGTCTTATATTCAAGTTTACACTTTTTTTTCACAGAGAACACAGCTCTGGACTATGGTCGGTCACATGATATCCACATACGCAGCCGAAATTTGGCTTTTTGCTTAGCACGTTTTACTTCAGGATCAACGTTCCAATTAGGCTTTCTTGTACCAATCCGAACTTTATTCACAGGCACTGCAGCTTTGGAAGCTGATTTAAGGCAATGGCCAATTTGATAATAATAGCAATTGAGGTCAACTCTACTTGAAGGCGAGGAAACTGACGTTTGCAGCAGGTGATATGGCACTTTTATGGTCGACAGTAAAGCAGTTAGCGTAGCAAGGTATAGTGGGACATTAGCACGATCCCAGTTCAACTTCGTATGCCACTTCGGCTGAGCCGAAAGTGTTTTGCCAGATAGCTCACAGGACAAATTACAGCTAAGAATAAGGTGATCGTCATCAATCTTTTATTCGTTCCTCTGTTATGAATATACGTGAATGAGAGGCTCTTATCTGTGACATGGTATCTGCTAGGAAGTGATTCTAGCAGGAGGGTTGACCTATTGGAGGTACTGAGAATGTCACAGTTAAGGTCACCAGCTAAAACCTAATTTAGGTCTTTTAAACGCAAACTTTGGAGTTGAGACTTTAAACTGGAGCAACATTTAGCGAAAGATGTGAACGATTCTATGAAACGTCGATCACAAGGTAAGAAAACGTTTATATGGGCAGTGCTGTCACATTAAATCGCTAAGATGTTATCATCACAATGAATCACGGAGGGCTTTGATGAGGAACGGAAGAAAATTGCTAGTTTTTTGCGGAAACGGATAGAAGAACGGATAGAAAATTTCGGAAGACTAATAATTCATTAATTAACAAGTCTTTGTCTTTTTGTTAATGTTAATATTGAGAGAAGCAAAGCTTAAAATAGTGGCTTGGTTCATTTTGGAGTAGTTTTCATAGATTGATAACTGGGCAATTCATACTATAGGAAACATGAGCTTCGCCGCAGTTGGCATATTTCAGAGTCTCTAAGCAAGGATTGTCTTTAATATTGGAATGGCGTCCAGAACATTTAGAGCACTTAATCTCATTCGGGGCATATGTGCAGTGAGCTAACGAATGATGCATACCTTGGCAACTAAGACACGGTCTGGGCAGTTCTTTGTACTCCGATATTTTAAAAGACTCGTAACCCATGCGCAGACCCGTAGCAATGGCAGATGTTAGTGCAGCGGAATCAAGGAACTCTAAACGGAATGTATGAGAAGAGCCGATCTGGGTGGCCTCAACACGACCAGGAATAGTGGAGATGATTATGCTGCTGGAAACACTATCAGGAAGTCCCCTAATGACTGCGAGAGGTCGGCGATCTATCACTTTAGCACGAATATTTGGATAGCTCACAACAGCAGATCCGGCGAGAGAATTAGCGGAAACTTTATCCTGCATGACAACAACCCATCTTTTCCTTACTGGATCAGACTTTACCGGCATAATTCCGTCATGTCCGGCGAAAGAATCAAGCTTTTCCTTGTGGGGTCTCTTAGCTCTGGAGGCGGATATTTAAGAACGACGGTGTATGAAGGTTTGCGATTGGTAGCCTTACTATCTGAGACCAAAGAACTATTTATAGACGTTACTGGACTATTGAGGCGAGCAAGCGATTTTAGCTGATCAAGGCACTGGTTGACTTTGGCGGTAAGGATAGAATAAGCTGATGCCGGAATACTGGGGACTTCAGAGGGCGATTTGATCACGAACTCTGGAGTATCAATATTTTATGTAGAGCAGCGAGACAGAGTAGCAATAATGTCCGACAATGAACTAATCTTAGCACTGGGTCCTGAACGAAGAGGTATAGGCTCATCTGGGAAGAAATTGCTATATAAAAGTTTCTTAGCGTCAAGAACGTCCTCATACGGGAGAAAATCACTGGCGTATTTCACAATCGACTGACGGTCTAACCCCTCATCAAGATTATGCTGAATAAAGTTCAAAACTGGGCAATAATAAAGCGTACCGGTATTCCAATTGTCCATGATAAGCAAATTTCACTCACGACTCGGCATCAGTCCAAACACAATTAAGGAAAAAAAGTATATCCACAGAAAAGTTGTCGATAAGCATAATTATGAAATGATCCGCACTGGCTGAATGAATGCAATGAGAATAAATAGTAGCTTATCTTTGAGTGGGACAAGAAATCCAGTAATTTGTAAGTAATTACAAGTAATCCAAGTATTTCAAGGCACGACTCAGATGATAATAGTGCTAACTGAGAGCCCCAATCCATAAATAATCCTTAAGCTGTAATCACATATAAATTTATGAATTTATCTAACAAGTTTCAATTACAAGTTCAAAAGTATTTCACTTGTTATTTAGTCCGAACAGGTACAGAGTTAATCTTGCTTAAATTCAATTAGTTGTTAACTGGTCAAATACCAAAAGATAACTTGTGTTTATTGCTCTAACTGTTACTTCAGGCATACGGTGTAGACCTAGATTTTATTATGCCGAAGTGCAATTAGCAGTAAACTTCAATTCTAAGCTCTAGACCTACATACCTTCTTGGAGGGTAATTCCAGGATTTCTTAATTTTTCAAGCAGTTTATTTGCAGTGGCTGGACCGAGAGGTGCAGCACCTGACATAATTGTATGCATCCTTTCAAACGCCTTTAAATTTAGTTTCTTCTCATTTCCAAGGTAGCTGATTAGGGGAGGGACAAGCTGTAGCATAGTAGGCTGAAACAGAACATTATAATCATTATAATATAATTTCATACCCAATCGTATTAAGATATTAGAATACGAAGATTTGAGGTCCGAGCAAAACACTCAAAAAGAACCTGAAGGTTCAGAAAACCTGCCCGCTCTGATTACCTCAAAAGTACCAAAGACACTGAAAATAAAATTGGGTTGTTTGGACTGGTTAAGTGGTAACCTAAACAACTATAAACATTTTATGAAGCAAAAGTAAGGAAAGGAATATTTCAGTTGAAAAAAAACTCGGTAAGCTGTTATTTACTTTTGGTAGTAGTGGGTGCCAAATTTAAAGAAAAAAAATATGAATAATCAAAGAAAATAAGCTAAATTCATATGGTACCAAACACCTTAAGAAGATATGTCTTTCCTTTAACGGTATGGTAGTCTTTGAAAATCAACTGCTTTTAAGAGTTTGAATTTCTTCTTACAAAATGATTTTTCAAACTTAAACAGTTGGTTTTGATTGTTTATTTTTACGATTCAGTGATGACAGTGGTCAAGTATTGCTCTGAAGCATGGGGGCTCCGAAAAGTGGATAAAGATGAAGATTTGTTAGATGTTTTTCAGAGACATTGCCTACGGATTGTTCTGGGCGCCCAGCTGACCGACCGTATTTCAAACAGTAGGCTGTACGAAAAGTGACAACCCGCTTTCTAGGGCTATAACGAAAGAAAGGTTGAAAAGGCTAGGGCACTCTGCGGATGATGGATGAAAGGTTGCCAAAGATTGTCCTTTTCGGCCAACCGTCTAGGACTAAACAGGAAGCAGGTACTCCGCAGTTGGGGTGGGAGGATGTCATAAAGAAATATTTAAGAGAAATGAGAACTTACTGGGAGGGTGTAAAGAGGGAGGCTTTGAATAGATTGTGATGGAGGAGGAGAGTGCGTAGATGTGTTGGGCAACTTGGTGCTACAGTGATTTGTTGGCAGTAGTAGTAGTTAAGTGTGGCAACACTGACAGAAATATGATACTTCCGTAAAAACTGCGCAGTCAAGCAGTTCGTGGTAACAAACTGTATGCGAGGAGCGACTCGGCTCAAAAGTCACCGAAACTGTAAAAAACAGAATTTTGATATCAACAGATGCAGTAAAAGAAATGGGTTTCATACTGATTCCAAATATACAAAATTCATCAAGTTTAGTATTATGCCTCGATAGGTACAAACCTGAGAAAATAAGCCTGATTTTAGAAAAATTCAGAAAACACCCCCAATTAGTCAAGGAATCTCAATAAAAAAAAACGCACCATTATATTCAGCGTATGAGATTCAGTATAGGTTTCGAGCTGCCATTTGCAAAACCGTTAAATTAAGTTTTTTCGCCAAGAAAACGATAACAGATACGTGATTATTTGTTTGTTTTTGTTTTGTTTTTTTTTTCGCCCATGGGTGATCGTGTTGAACCAATGCTTATAGATGTTTTGGAGTCTTTCGTCATCTTGTATAATTTAAAATGCGTCATAGATACCAAAAATGATACGATCACGCCTGGGGAAACAGAACGTAAGTAGCTACTTAAATGCATATGAATGTGACTATATTCAAATCATTTTTTTTTAATATGACTCTAAACAAATTTTCCTAGACTCATGACCTATCTAGATCATTTGTTCAGACCTGAAAATCTCAGTGTGCCAATTTTCAAAAAACCCTAATGGAGCCGTTTTTGAGAAAAAAAATACATATATAAATGCACAATAATTTAATTTAAAAAACATTATGCTAATTAAAAAACGCTAATTAAACTAATTAAAAAAAAAATGCTAATTTAAAAAACATTATGCTGCATCATGTCTAAATATCTTGCAGTTTGTCGCCTTTTATTTACTTAAAAAAATAAAAATTAATAACCGTAGCATTTGGAAGTGTCATAAATATTCAAGATTCCTTGGAAATTTGTCCGAATGAAACAAATTACGCAGATAAGGTTTAATGAAAAAATGGCCGTCATATATTTTATTGGGGATTCATATATTTTGTTGTTAAAGTTATAGTTAATTATAACCAAAAAATGAGTTAATTATATCAGGTGCTCGATGATATTCTCCAAGCAAATTTTTAAATAGACACGTGTTTGGGAGGACCTCTCTTGTGCTCTTTTTGAGTATCCCCTCCCTACAAATGTGATTTAAATTGGCTAGTCTACGTAAAAAATATTTTGTCTCATTATTGTTCCTTCTCTTTTTTATCTTTCATAATTTTAAAACAGAATTTTTAAATTTCGTAATTTAAAATTTCAAACAGTTCGTGGTAAAAAAAAAAACTGTAGTAAGGAGCGACTCGGCTCAATAGTGACAAAAACTCTAAAAAATGGAATTTTGATACTAATAGATACATCAAAAGAATTGGATTTTTATGCTTACTTTAAATATATAATTTTCATCAGATTTAGTCTTACCCATCAAAAGTTACGAGCCTGAGAAAATTCGCCTTATTTTTGAAACCCCTTCAACGTCATAGTATCTTAACAAAAATCACACCATCACATTCAGCGTATCATAGAACCCTGCTGCAGAAGTTTCAAGCAGAAACTTTCAACTTTCAGACTTTCAAACTTTCAGACTTTCAAACTTTCAGAAACTTTTCAGAAGTTTCAAGCAGAAGCTGCAGAAGTTGAGGAATTTCGTTTTTTTTGCCAGAAGACCGATCACGGGTGCGTGTTTTTTTTCCCCAGGGGTGATCGTATAGACTCAGTGCTCCTAGAATGTCGGGGAAGGGTTCATTCTAACTGAAATTAAAAGTTCTAGTGCCCTTTTTAAGTGACCAAAAAATTGGAGGGCACCTAGGCCCCCTCCCACGCTTATTTTTCTCCAAAGTCACCGGGTAAAAAATTTTGAGACATCCATTTTGTTCAGCATAGTCGAGCAACCTAATAATTATGTCTTTGGGGATAATTTACTCCCCCGCAGTCCGCGGGGGAGGGGCTGCAAGTCACAAACTTTGATCATTGTTTCTATATAGAAACGGTTATTGGGAAGTGTACAGACGTTTTCAGGGGGATTTTTTTCTTGTTGGGGGAGGGGGTCAGGGGGAAGGGATTACGTGGGATGATTTTTCCATAGAGAATTTATCATGGGGGAAGAGAAATTCCATGAAGGGAGCACAAGATTTTCTAGCATTCTTTAAAAAAACACAATGAAAAAATAAATATGTAAAAGTTTTTCCAACTGGATGTAAGGAGCAGCATCAATACGCTTCAAAGATTAACAACTAGATAAATACACAATTGTAATACTGAAATACATGTTAAAAATGAGTGCTCTCTCTTTTTCTCTTTGACTTAACTATTATTAATGCCACTGGAATGATGCAAAGAATACCTACCTTAACAGAATTCAAAGTACTGAGGAATGAGCCTGGTTCAAATTTTGACAGAATTGTCTGATGTGACCCATGCCACAGTCCAGATAATAGGGTTTGCAACCCATAGATATGAAAATAGGGTAAAATGCACACGGGTCTCTCCTGATACTCTCCTATTGCAGTTCGAACTTGAGTTGTTGCAGGTGCATGAATTTGACAAAGGTTGTAGACAATGTTGCTGTGACTTAGAATGACTCCTTTTGGCAAACCGGTGGTTCCACTTGAATATGGTAAAATTAAGGTGTCATTTTCAGGGTCAATCTAAAATAATATAATATATTTATGATTTTTATGCCTCTGTAGGATTCTTTCCACTTTAATGTAGCTAAATTAAGGCGTTTCAAGGTCAATCTAATAAGGTCAATCCTTGATAATATATCCAGGTTTTGTAAGCTTGTATGGCTGAATTATGACGTCATTTTACGATCAAAGAGTAAAAAAAGCATTATATTTCTAGGATTTTTCCATCTTAATGAAGCTTAATTAAGGTATCATTTTCAGGGCCAATGTAATTATTTGTAATAAATCCAGTATTTTTAAGCTTGTATGGCAGAATTATGACGTCATTTTTGCTGTGAATCAGAAAAACAGTAGAATATTTTTAGGATTTTTCCACTTGAAACTAGCAAAATTAAGGTTTCATTTTCAGGATCAATCTATAAAATATGGTATAACGTATCTAGGATTTTTACGCTTGCATGACAGAATTTTGACATTACTTTTATGGTCAATTCAAAAAAAGTAGGATATCTCTAGGATTTTCCCACTGAAATGCAGCTGAATTAAGACGTCTTTTTCAGGGTAAATATATATAAAAAAAAACTATAGTACATGTTTTCAAACTCGTTTGGCAGAATTATGGCGTGACATCCATTGTCAATAATAAAAAAAGGTAGAATAATTCTAGTATTTTTTTACTTGAATGTAAATGCATTAAGGTTTCATTTTAAGGGTAAATGTAAAAAAAACTATAGTACATGTATTGTTCGGCCAAATTATGGCGTAACATCCATTGTCAATAAAAAACAAAAGAATATTTATAGTATTCTTCCACGTGAATGTAGATGAATAAAGGTGTCATTTTTAGGGTAAATACAAAAAAACTGTAGCACAAGTAGACTTTTTAAACTTGTTCGGCAGATTGTGGCGTAACATCAATTGTCAATAAAAAAATAAAAAAAAAAGCAGAATATTTCTAATATTTTTCTACTTGAATGTAGCAGAATTAGGGTATCATTTTCAGGTTAAGTATATACAAAACTGAACAGCCCAAAATTTTTTAACTTGATTGCGTCAAAATTCAAGTGTTTAATTCAGGGTTAACCTGAAAATAGATAATATGTTACTAGGTCTATTATCTTTTAATACAACAGGATGAAGATACCATTCTCGAAATGAATCTAGATAACAATAAGCTATTTCTAAGATTTATGTACTAAAAAGGGTACGACTTGAGAACTTTATGTGTTGTCTTTACTAAGAACGTGGGCTTGAAATATTTTTGCATGAGACGACTTTGAGCATTCTAAAAGTCGATAATTCTTTCAGTTGTTGGAGTGGCTTAAGTTTTCTGTAGACAGTTCCTAAGTGGCAGGGTTTTCATATTGACATATTTTTTAATATTGTAATATTTACATGACTTTCACAATAATGCAAGAAATATCAGCAAAAAAAAATTATACTAGACAGCTAAAACCATACATAAAGAGCAGGCTATGAGTAACTTGTAAAAGCGAAAAACGGCGATAGTTTCGACGGAAAAAAATCACCAACATCATCTAGAGTTTGAGGTTCCTTGGCATTTCTTCAAGCTTCGTAATTGTGATTGTGTCACAAATTGAGATCAAGCGCTTATCAATGCATTAATTTTGCCATCTACACTCATTACACTAATTATACTGTGCCATTAGACAGAAAAGATGTGTGAAAAAGGTCAACGATACATGGCACTTGTGACTATTTGTCGAAACTAGCATTAGTTTCAATCTTAGCGATTACCTGTACTCTTTCGCACAACCCTAAAAAAGAAACAAATGCATTTACATACTCATTTATCTCGTGGCTAAGTTGAACCTCAGAGCCAAATACTTTATGTATGTACACAAAGAAACGTCTTAAAACTACTAATTTTGGCAACTTCAAATGTCAAGTGTCACTCATTCACTACATATATCACGTAATACAATAATATTCGATAACATAACATATTGATAAAATGTACAATAATACATTAATGATATATGTAATAGGATACATATATTCAGTTACCTTGGTAGTATTATTAGTAAAGATGGTGGGAGCAGTGAAGATGTTAAAAGTAGAATAGCTAAAGCTCAGG
The DNA here is from genome assembly GCF_032884065.1 of Artemia franciscana. Lineage (NCBI taxonomy): Eukaryota > Metazoa > Arthropoda > Branchiopoda > Anostraca > Artemiidae > Artemia > Artemia franciscana. The sequence continues at coordinate 7,206,177 of NC_088870.1, read as the reverse complement.
GTGTTTTTTCACAGTTAAAAAAAGTTTGGAAGATTAGAAAGATAAGCCTACAAACCAAGATTAGAATATTGGAAGCTACAGTGATGACGGTGGTCAAATATGGCTCTGAAGCATGGACACTCCGAAAAGCAGATGAAAATTTACTAGATGTTTTCCAGAGAAATTGCCTACGGATTGTTCTGGGTACCCGGCTGACTGACCGTATTTCAAACAGTAGGTTGTACGAAAAGTGTGGTTCAATCCCGCTTTCTGGGGCTATAATGAAAGAAAGGTTGAGATGGCTAGGCCACGTTCTACGGATGAAGGATGACAGATTACCGAAGATTGTCCTTTTTGGCCAACCGTCTGGGGCTACACGGAAAGCAGGTCGTCCTTGTCTGGGTTGGGAGGATGTCATAAATAAGGATTTAAAGGAAATGGGAACTTCCTGGGAGGGTGTAAAGAGGGAGGCTTTAAATAGATTAGGTTGGAGGAGGAGCGTGCGTAGCTGTGTTGGCCTCAGGCGGTTTGGTGCTGCAGTGAGTTATTAGTAGTAGTAGTAGTAGTAGTAATAGGATAATATAATATGTTACACTATCAATTCAAGGAATTACTCCTCTTGCAACCCTTCCTGACAGGAAGTATAAAAAATAGATGGGGGTATTTTGCAGGGAGGCTTGTAGAGGAAAAGTATTATCAAAATCTGAGTAAGAAAAAATATAATACCTCCTGCCAGGGAGGGTCACATTTGCTATTTACCCCTTTGTCCTGTATTCGGAAGGAAGAAGAGATTGCGGGGGAATCAGACTCTTGTTTTAAATTACGTATGTTCGCCAATTTATTTTTATTACTTGACTTTACATCATTTAGTATTGATAATATTAATTGACTTGGAACTTAGTTTTCTTATCTTTAACTATCTCATGTTTTTTTATCAAGAAGGAGTGAGGGGTGGTTCTAAACCTTCTTGTTTTGGAACTATTTAGTGAGGTGGGTCAAGTCTATCATGGGACAAGCCTTTCTCCTAGTAGTGAATATAAAATTATTGTTAATCAGTTTCTATTCGCAGTGTATGTGTAGATACCTAGGTTTTTCATGGTTACATTACCGTAGCTTCATCAGTGTACAGGTCGGTAGATATCAAGTCCTCAAAAGTTATACAACCTTCTGAATGACCAAAAATTGTAATAAAGACGTTGGATGAATGGATATTATTAAGCTTCGGTTTTAGCATGGAGACATAGGAGATATCACAGAGCACAGCCCTCACTTCTGCCGCATTAAATTGTCGAATTATTTCACCTGAAATGAGTGTAATCAAATTATTGCACCGGTTACAGATTGGCTGAGACAAAAAACAAATGCCTAAAGACTAATTGATAGCGTTCTGTATCTTCATATACTCAGGAACTACAAGTAATGAAACTAGTTTTTGTAACATATTTGAATAATTGAACTGTCTAAACATTTGATTAGTTTAAAACAAGGTTAAAGCATTTTCTAAATAGTCCCTTAGAAAATCCCACTAGAACATGTTCTACAGGATCACCAACGGCTCATCAACATGCACTATGGTCTCATGTAATGTGTCCTACCTGTGTGTATTTACACACAGAAGATTTACTGCAATGAATTATTGAGGATTGTTTTGATTGCTTTCTGGAGGTTGAATTTGTTTGTTGGCTCAATTCTGATTCAATTCTTCGCTACAAAACAGCAATGTCTTTTGCCACTTTTATGTTATCATTTTATATTGGTGGGTGTGGTCAGTCTAAAAATAACACTGTCCACGGAAATAAAATGCTTACTTAAAAGCCTGAATTGTTTAAGTGGAAGCTTACACAACCATATATAACATTATCTTAGATCCTCCAGACCCATGAATTGTGCATAGGATGTATACGAAGCCTCCTCAGACATCACAAGGTTGAGCTAAGGCCGTGAAGTCCTCCCACTGTGGTTGAAGAGACATATTACCTCTGCTCACATGTATTTCCGTCATCAGGCCGTAATTGGTCAGCCTCTTTTTCAGCTCCATCCATAGCCCAACTCATAAATTGTATGTGGGAGTCGAACCTCTGGCATGCGAAGGACGTGGCCAAGGTACTTTCATCTCCCGAACTTCAGAATACCAGTAAATAATGGCTGACCAGTTCGCCAGAAAACTTCTTTATTGGTGATCTTTTTCTGCCATGATATCTACAGGATTCTTCTAAGACACATGTTTTCAGAGGCAAAGATAATTTTCTTCAGTTGCATTTTTAGTTTCCACCATTCTCTTGCTTAAAGGATCACATTGCAACTGAATAGAAATCACATTGCTATTCATTGGGTGGAGCTTCAAGCGCTTAGTCTGTGCCAAATTGGTTTCAACTTATTAAGAGCTGATGTTACTTGTCCAATACCATTAGAAAAATTGGAAATTCAATTCCGTTATGAAGTTTTTGGCAGAAGCACCAAACTAAAAAGAATTAGAAACATGGTTAAAAAATCCTCAAAAATAAGCTCAAAGAAATGGCACCAAATACCTTAAGAAATTGTACCTTTCGTTTGAATGTTCAGTTATGTTTGGGAATCAACAGATGACTTTTAATTAGATGTTTACAAACTAGAACTATTGTCAAATTTAACTAATTAGTTTTTATTACTTAGTTTCACAGTTCAACTCGAGTCATACCAACATAGTTTCGAGTAAACCAAAAGAAAAATCTTGTTGAATTGCGGTTTTCAGATATGAATAGACCTAAGATGGATTGAGGGGTCAAAAAAGGTTTTTATCTTGATTACTTTGGCCAGAGGCGGTTTTAGGGAGAGACAGAGCGGGCAATTATGCTGGGTGCAGAAATTTTATAGACGCAAAATTTGCAATAAATAATCTGACAGTTTGATCACTTTGTAATTTTTGAAATTTAACTTTTCTCAAAGGAATGTAGATGGCACTGTTGGCAGTAAGTATACGCAAATTGAACCCGAAATTTGGATTTTTCCCATGTCTTCATTACCATTCCTTGAAAATAAAAAGTAATGAGGCCGAACTTATTTAATTTTAATGTTTTTTTTGTTGCAATGTTTTGTAATCGAACCTGTTCGTGTTCTACAGATAATTCTCAAGATAATTTATAACTTCACAGAGGCTAAAGTAAGAAAAGTCAGATTTAAATGAATGGAAAATTCTGTTAACAATTGAAAAGTATGTTAATAAATGAAAATTTTGTTAAAATTTGTCATGAAAAATTTTTCGATACAGGGGGAGGGGCGCGCTAAGCAAGATTATGGCCCGATCACAAGAGAGGCCAGAACCGCCACTGACTTTGGCACTTCAATAACTTTGTGTGACCTTGTTTAATTGTAAATAGTCAAAAAGACATATAGAATCTTAACGTCAAATTACTGGTATGAGACCCAAAATACCTATTTTTCTGAGGTGTTTGATGAAGCAGCAACATTATATTTATTTGCAGTATACTTACTTTATACTTCTTACTTTATACTTTATAATCTTACTTTATACTTGCTGTTATTTGATATACATTTATGCTTATTTACCATAACGCTTTGTTTTATTCGTTATAGATTCATTATTTGTTTTAAATTCATCGTTTACCTGTTCATTATTTACTTATTTATTAATCAAAACTCATCTACAAAACTGAAAAGGACGGAGCAAAATATATAAAAAAAGGAAATAAAGCAATAGTACGAAACAAATATCGACAAAAACCAATAAAATCAAATAAAAACACAAAATTATAAATAGATCAAAGACAAAATAATAATAAGAACCTAATAAAAATGAAGCAAAACCAAGGACAAAATAAGAACAAAATCAAACGAAACAAAAGCAAATTAACGCATACAGTATCAACATATTCACACATAAATAAACCAAAAATAGACCTCGGCATTAAATACACACACAATATACACAAATCACTTCAATACTTTTGAACTAAAACGGGGTACCAGTCATTCTTTGAACTAAGTTTTCGGTTACGCTTATCAATTAATTTAGAAATTGAAATATCAGGCTCAGCAAGTCCACACTTTCCAACTAATGAAGAATTTTGCTACCAAGGCAGTAACCAAAGTAAATACTTGGCAAGCCGAAAGAATATGGACCGTACTTAAATAAAATCGGTTTTAGTCACAGCTTAGATACCAATACGGTTATTAAAAATCCTATTTTGCCCATGAGAAGCTTTTGGTACAGAGTTCTGAACTTGGCGCTTCCTCCAAGCCCGTGCTCCGACGCGTAGATCGTACTACAACACCATAGGCGGGAACGCAATTTTGTTTTGTTGCATACACAGCTTAAATACCAATATCAGTTTCCTGTCTCCAGCTGCTAGTATGGCTACCGCGCACTGTGTCCCAAAAATAAATCGGGTTTTCACAACTGTATATTGGTATCTAGGCTGCGGTTTTAGTAAACAACTTCCACAATGAAGCAATATACAAGATGTGAGGGAGGGCTACAGCGCTGAGGGGGTTAGCTAATAGTAGGCAGTTGAATCGAGCTTTTGCTGCAACAATCGATGCAAAAGAAGCATATTAGTTAGACAGTAGTTAGACTTATTCATTAGACGCTGTAACTTCATTATTCGTTGTAAATTCTGTTCGTTTAGGTCTCATTGCAGCATTAGTAGTATTTTTCTTTATTTTAGGGCTTAACATTTTTTGACAGCTAATTTTGACTCGTTTTAGGCATTTAATTGCTTTTTGCTCTTCTAAAAATTCATTAAGTAGAAATTTAATTTAACCTAAATTAGTTTAACAAATTTATTTTATTTAAGTAGAAAGGAGGGATTTAAAACAAGTAAGTTTACTTTTACCACGTGCAATAATTTAAAATCAATAGCCCCCTTGAAATATCATGGTTAGATTCTTAAAGTAAATAAATGAATAAAAAAAAAAAAAAAAAAAAATCTAGAGCCTGGCAGAGAAAGGAATTCATAGAGTGCGAAGTGGTAAAAAAAATCATTAAAAGTGCACATAAGTTTAAATACACTGAAGATACAATAAACAGTAAAAAAGATAAAAAAAAAATCCTCGAATAGTCGGCCACCTCCAGCACAACCCAGTCAAGCCTCCAGATAAAAGGAAAAATAAAAAAGAAAATATTATATTAAGCAGTTATAATGAAGCATTGATTGTTTAAGAAAAAAAATACCTGCGGTGTAAGTAGGATTTACAGGAGTCACTATTACTCCCACATAGGCTGCTCCAAGGAGAATAAAAGACCACTCGGGACAGTTTGGTAGGACGAGACCCAATATATCTCCCTTCCTAAGTCCCATTTTGGTGAGTGATGCGCCAAACCGAACAGAGAGCTGCCGAACTTGTCTGTAAGTGTAAGTCTTTCCGGTGGTGGCACATTCCTACAGGTATATAGGTTCTTAGACGATATTGTCTTTCCAAATGAGCAAAATAAAATAAAATATGTAATATTGGGTAGCCTATATATATATAATATCGTATATATATATATATACATATATATATATATATATATATATATATATATATATATATATATATATATATATATATATACTAGCTGTTGGGGTGGCGCTTCGCGCCACCCCAACACCTAGTTGGTGGGGGCGCTTCGCGCCCCCCCCAAGCCCCCCCGCGCGCGTAAGTCGTTACGCGCCATATTAGTTACGCGCCATTGTAGTTGTGTCCCTATGTCCCACCTGTGAATATAGATATATATATATATATATATATATATATATATATATATATATATATATATATATATATATATATATATATATATATATATATATATATATATATATATATATATATATGGTTTTAACTACGTAAAACTTGCGAATATACAACATTCTTTGCTGTCCCATTGTCTTTGCATATAAATAGATTGTCAGGTTTACCGACTCTTGAACATGCAACATATAATGGTCCATGGGAAAACAATCTGTATTCAGATCTATACCTCATGATTCTAATGATTGCCCTTGAGCTTTGTTGATGGTGATTGCTAATCGACCATTCCCTGTCCCGGTGTCCCGGTCGTCATTTATATCCCCCTGTTTCCCCCGGTGTCCCCGTTGTAGTTGTGTCCCTGTGTCCCGGTCGTCATTTATATTCCCTGTGTCCCGGTCGTCATTTGTATCCCGGTGTACCGGTCTGTATATACATTCGTTTTTTAGTTTTGTTTTTCTCCTTTATTTTTTTCCTTTTTTTTTCTTTTTTAGTTTATTTAGATTTTTAGATTTTTTAGTTTTTTTATTAGTTTTTAGTTTTTTTTCTTTTTAGTTTTTTTTGTAGTTTTTACCTTCTTTTTAGTTTTGTTAGTTTTTTTTTTTACTTATGTCCTGGTCGTCACTTATACTCCCTGTGTCCCGGTGCTTTGTTGATTGCTAATCGAACATTCCTTTTGTCCTGGTCGCTTTCTCTTTGAGTGTCGTCATTTATTTTTTTCTTTTTTAGTTCTTTTAGTTTTTACCTTTTTTAGTTTTTTTTAGTTTTTTAGATGAAAATTTTTTTTAGTTTTTTCCTTTTTTTCTTTTTAGTTTTTTATTGGTTTTTACCTTTATTTTAGCTTATTTTTCAGTTTTTTCCTTTTTTTTAGTTTTTTTTTTTTTTATTTTTTTTTAGTTTTTTACCTTTTTTTAGTTTTTTTAGTTTTTTTAGTTTTTTAGCTTTTTTACTTTTTTTTATTAGTTTTTAGTTTTTTTGTAGTTTTTGCCTTTTTTTAGTTTTTTCAGTTTTTTTTTAGTTTTTTATTGGTTTTTACCTTTATTTTAGCTTATTTTTCAGTTTTTTCCTTTTTTTTAGTTTTTTTTAGTTTTTAGTTTTTTTAGTTTTTTACCTTTTTTTAGTTTTTTTAGTTTTTTTAGTTTTTTAGCTTTTTTATTTTTTTTATTAGTTTTTAGTTTTTTTTGTAGTTTTTGCCTTTTTTTTAGTTTTTTTAGTTTTTTAGCTTTTTTATTAGTTTTTAGTTTTTTTTGTAGTTTTTGCCTTTTTTTAGTTTTTTAGCTTTTTTATTTTTTTTTATTAGTTTTTTTTGTAGTTTTTGCCTTTTTTTAGTTTTTTCAGTTTTGACGTCACCTGATCCAGTTTTTTCAGGTGACGTCACCTGATCCACGATCCACAGATCCACAGACAACTTATTTTTATATATATAGATAGTTTTTTTTTTTTACTTATGTCCTGGTCGTCATTTATACTCCCTGTGTCCCGGTGCTTTGTTGATTGCTAATCGAACATTCCTTTTGTCCTGGTCGCTTTCTCTTTGAGTGTCAAAGAGAAATTTTTTTTTAGTTTTTTATTGGTTTTTACCTTTATTTTAGCTTATTTTTCAGTTTTTTCCTTTTTTTTAGTTTTTTTTTATTTTTTAATTTTTTTAGTTTTTTACCTTTTTTTAGTTTTTTTAGTTTTTTAGTTTTTTAGCTTTTTTACTTTTTTTATTAGTTTTTAGTTTTTTTGTAGTTTTTGCCTTTTTTTAGTTTTTTCAGTTTTTTTTTTTAGTTTTTTATTGGTTTTTACCTTTATTTTAGCTTATTTTTCAGTTTTTTCCTTTTTTTTATTTTTTTTTAGTTTTTAGTTTTTTTTTAGTTTTTTACCTTTTTTTAGTTTTTTTAGTTTTTTTAGTTTTTTAGCTTTTTTATTTTTTTTATTAGTTTTTAGTTTTTTTTGTAGTTGTTGCCTTTTTTTAGTTTTTTTAGTTTTTTAGCTTTTTTATTAGTTTTTAGTTTTTTTTGTAGTTTTTGCCTTTTTTTAGTTTTTTTAGTTTTTTAGCTTTTTTATTTTTTTTATTAGTTTTTAGTTTTTTTTTGTAGTTTTTGCCTTTTTTTAGTTTTTTCAGTTTTGACGTCACCTGATCCAGTTTTTTCAGGTGACGTCACCTGATCCATCCACAGATCCACAGACAACTTATTTTTATATAGATAGATATATATATATATATATATATATATATATATATATATATATATATATATATATATATATATATATATATGTTACTGTGAATGTCTGAAATCTGGTTAATGTCGACATTTACCCGTCAATCTTGAAAATTCCGTTTTCTCTGCCTTTACCAAAGGAATCAAACAAAAAAACAAGCTTTTTTAACTTGAAGTAGGGAGCGACGTTAAAACTTAAAAAGAATAGAAATTGTTCGGTATATAAAAGGGGCTGTCCCTTCCTCAACACCCCGCTCTTTGCGCTAACATTTTTTTTGCTTTTAAAAAGAGAATCGAGAGAAGGAGTCAAAATTTAGCGTAAACGGTGGGGGCGTTGAGCAGGGGACATTCCCTTTCATATACAGAATAATTTCTGTTCGTTTCAAGTTTTAATGTCGCTCCTTACTTTCTGCTATAAAAACTTGTTTATTTAATTTCTGGACGCTTTTGAATTAATGCAGGTTTGGATTTTGGGACACCCTACATAAATGATTAAAACAAAATTTGCATATTAATTTTACTATTTTGGCCAAATGGCTTCCTAAAAGTTTTGACCGGATGATTTAGAGAAAAAAGTGGCGGTAGAGGGAGCCTTGTTGCCCTACAATTTTTTTGGTTACTTAAAAGGTCACTAGAACTTTAAATTTGATTTACGAAAGTTTTTATTATTAATAAATATACGTAACTTACGAAACAAAGATCTATATTTGTGTATTTTTATTATGTATATGAGGGGATTTGCCCCCTCTTCAATACCTCGCTCTACACTGAAGTTCAGATTTTGTTCTAATTCTTTAAGAATAACCCCTGAATCACAAATTATTGCCATTTAATTAGAACAAATAGCTCTTTTGAAATTATAAAGCATACTTTAGCGCAAAGATAGAGGTATTGAGGACGGGAGAGACCCCTAGTATATGTGGTTATTTCTGTTCGTTTTAAGTTTTAATGTTGCTCCTTACATTCAGTTAAAAAAACTTGTTTTTTTTAATATTTAGTTTCTCATTGTTCTTTTAAGAATAATACTGGAAAATAAAGCACCCCCTTTATGGAAATTATCGTCCCCATAATGAATTAATCCATGGAAAAATCCTAACACGTAAAAAACCGACCCCCCCCCCCAGCACCACCAGAAAAAATCCCCCTGAAAACGTGTGTATACTTCCCAATAACAAAAAAAAACTAAAAAAACTAAAAAAAGGTAAAAACAAAAAAAAATAAAAAATAAAAAAAAACTAAAAAAAAGGAAAAAACTGAAAAATAGGCTAAAATAAAGGTAAAAACCAATAAAAAACTAAAAAGAAAAAAAGGAAAAAACTAAAAAAAATTTTCATCTAAAAAACTAAAAAAAACTAAAAAAGGTAAAAACTAAAAGAACTAAAAAAGAAAAAAAGAAATGACGACACTCAAAGAGAAAGCGACCAGGACAAAAGGAATGTTCGATTAGCAATCAACAAAGCACCGGGACACAGGGAGTATAAATGACGACCAGGACATAAGTAAAAAAAAAACTAACAAAACTAAAAAGAAGGTAAAAACTACAAAAAAACTAAAAAGAAAAAAAAACTAAAAACTAATAAAAAAACTAAAAAATCTAAAAATCTAAATAAACTAAAAAAGAAAAAAAAAAGGAAAAAAATAAAGGAGAAAAACAAAACTAAAAAACGAATGTATATACAGACCGGGACACCGGGATACAAATGACGACCGGGACACAGGGAATATAAATGACGACCGGGACACAGGGACACAACTACAACGGGGACACCGGGGGAAACAGGGGGATATAAATGACGACCGGGACAAAAAAACTAAAAAGAAAAAAAAACTAAAAACTAATAAAAAAACTAAAAAATCTAAAAATCTAAATAAACTAAAAAAGAAAAAAAAGGAAAAAATAAAGGAGAAAAACAAAACTAAAAAACGAATGTATATACAGACCGGGACACCGGGATACAAATGACGACCGGGACACAGGGAATATAAATGACGACCGGGACACAGGGACACAACTACAACGGGGACACCGGGGGAAACAGGGGGATATAAATGACGACCGGGACACCGGGACAGGGAATGGTCGATTAGCAATCACCATCAACAAAGCTCAAGGGCAATCATTAGAATCATGAGGTATAGATCTGAATACAGATTGTTTTCCCATGGACCATTATATGTTGCATGTTCAAGAGTCGGTAAACCAGACAATCTATTTATATGCAAAGACAATGGGACAGCAAAGAATGTTGTATATTCGCAAGTTTTACGTAGTTAAAACCATATATATATATATATATATATATATATATTCACAGGTGGGACATAGGGACACAACTACAATGGCGCGTAACGACTTACGCACGCGGGAGGGCTTGGGGGGGCGCGAAACGCCCCCACCAACTAGGTGTTGGGGTGGCGCGAAGTGCCACCCCAACAGCTAGTATATATATATATATATTTATATATATATATATATATATATATATATATATATATACCTGGCATGTACTCAGAGGGGGGCCTTGGGGCCCGGGCCTCCTCCGAAATTTTGTGAAATGTTTAATTTCCCCATGGTTTCTTGGGATTTCTGGCAAAAGTAGGATAGTTATTAAGAATCTAGATACATGTCTGAAGCTTTTTTGGGGGGATTTTACAGCATGCAATTATCCGGTCAAGTCCCTGCCCAATTATTAACCCATTTTCTGTCTAACTTTTTACCTTCTTTGAAGTAATTAGCAATTGTACTGTTATTTTTTTTTGTAAAGATAGTTTGCTTTCCACAGCAAAATAGAATTATCCTTGATATTGGGGCGTTTATCCCCCCCCCTTTTCAGGATAAAGTACAGCTTTTAATGGATCAATTTTGGAAACAATCATCTGCCATTAAAATCTCCGTTTTTGCAATAGAAGAACTACCCCCCACAGCACCCATATTGCACTGTTAACCATAGAATTTCCCTTTCAGTGGGATATAATGGATTAATCACTGGTTCTAAATTGCTATGAACATAACCTGAGCCTAAAACGTAATTTTTGAGGTCTTCTTCCCTCCATCCGCTACAATACAACAGATTAAAGTTAATCTGTATTTTCCGATATACGTGCTTTTTGCATTACTAAATAAAAAAGTGCTACTTTATGTCTGCTGTTTCGAAGGTTTTGAACCCCCCCCCCCCGAAAAAATTTCTGCGTACGTGCCTTATATATATATATATATATATATATATATATATATATATATATATATATATATATATATATATATATATATATATATATATATATATATATATATATATATATATATATATATATAAAATTCATTCTAATTCTTCAAACACTTTTAGAATGACATAGGGAATATACAAAGTTCATCTTACAGTTATTTAAAGGACACATACGACTTATAAACTACTTCAATTTTCTTTTTGGACCTACCCCCTCCCTTTTTTGCCCCTGAGATGATATAAATACTTAGTCTTTTATTTTAGACTGACAATATTTCTGCAATAAAAAGAGACCTGCTACCCCTCAGTACCAAAATTACGTTCTTATTCTAAATCAATTCTTTAATTCTTCTTCCTTCAAGTCCATTCTTCTTCTCCAACTGAAATTTGAGAAATGTACCACACTTTTTATAGGTTCAGGCGCGCAGAAAAAAATTTATTACAAGTTGCTTCAATAATGCAAAATAAAACTAGGTTTGACAGGAATTCAGCAGCCGGAACTTCGGCAGCCAGATTTCCTAATTCCCAGTTGTAGAGACACCTTCCTTTTGACGAGTACTGGATTCACTTATGTTTCAAAAGGTTTGCTACCTCTAGTGATTTGTCACTATTTCAAGTGATTTTCCCTAAACAAAAGAAATCACTAAATTAGTACATAAATCACTAGATTATTGAAGAAAATTACTAAATCAACCAAAATTCACTAAAATCAAGCAATTTTTTCTCACCAGGTGGCAACCCTACTTTTCACTTTCAGATCATAAGTTTAACAAAATCGTCTCTCTAGTCAGGTATAAGTTTAAACAATTTTGTAATTCATTTGAGAAAGTTCTCAAGAAGTATTTTTCTAGAAATTCTTTAAAGATTGGGCTTTCAGTCAAACTGAATCATCTTCAATTTACATAAATCTATAACATGATTGTTTAATAAGCTCAGAGGTATAGAAACTCATCAAAATGATCTTGAACTGCTTTACTCTTATAGGCGTAATTTTTCTATCGTAAGCGGTTAAAATTCACTGCGCACAGTATAGCCTTCGCACTTAAAAAAGCCTCCTTGAACTTGGCTTACGTAAAAATCCCTAAATCATTATCGACAAAAATTATAACAGTCATTGCAAGCCAAATATTCAAAAATGTGGTACGGAGAAATAAATATTCAAGCTCATATTAAGTATGGAAGGCCTATCTAGAAAAATTCTATATATTTTTTTTAGGATTTATTAATTACTCATAAGGACAATTCTATTTATTGCTGTTATATTGTCTTTTCCAGTGCGTAATATAAAATTGCTTATCGTAAAATTCTATACGGCCTGAGTTACACACAAAATTGGGTCATCTACGAATTCCATTTGTTTTACTCCTTTACTGAATTTTCCAAAACGTAACATAATTTCGATGACGAGAGTGAACTCGCCATCTACATATAATTTTACGAAATAAAATTATATGTAGGTAGTGAGTTTACTTGGCACTGCCTGCGTTACAGACATAATTTACTCGTAAATTCAATTTTACTACTGCTTTGTTTACTTTTCCATAAAGCGAAATAAAGTCATGTAAAGTACATCATACTTATCACGTTGCAGACAAAGTACTCTGTTCCAGAAATTCTGTTTTCTTCCTTCTATATTGGCATAATTTTGCGTAGCGTCAAACTCTGTGTAGAGGTCAATACACTGTCTATGTTACCAACATAATTTATTTAGTAAAATTACATAAATTAATGCGAGACCTTAAGTTAAGCCATTGTCAAAGGTTGTACGGAGTAGTTCGAAAGAGCCTTTATTTCTGTATGAAAAGCTGACGTGGGTCTTTAAATCTTTTCAAAATAATCAAGACGAGTTCTGATCTTATCGATCAAAAAAGAAGAATTTCTTATGCTACAATTGCTCCAAATCTGGCAAAATGCAGTTCGCTGGGTCTTGTGACTTGTGGGTCTTTGTGTTCTTCGTCGGTCAATTATCTTACTGCTACTTATACTACCACTACTAAAAAACCCGCTGAAGAACCAAACCGCCTGAGGCCAACACATCTGTGCTCCTTCACTAAAATCTGTTTTAAGCTTTACACTTAACCCTCTCCCATGGGGCTCCAATGTCATTTAAATCTTTCCTTATGACCTATCACCCCCCATTCGAAGATAATCTGCTTCTCGTTTCGCCCCAAGTTGATAGACATCACTGGCACTTAGGATAGTAATTTGAACTTGGATTTCTGCCAAATGATGAACTTCTACTACTATTAATACCAGCAACTCATTGGAGGACCAATCCACCTGACGTCAACACAGCTACATGCACTCCTTCTCCATCCCGATCTATTCGAACCCTCCCTCTTCTATAACGCAACTATAGAAGAGAGAATAATGAAGACTTTTTTCCCAAGACCGTGAACCGACAAAACCTATTTGAATATTTCGGCCCTATATCTAAGGGTCGTCTTCAGCAAAGAAAATAATAAACAATAAAACACTTACAATAAAAGTTCTCGGTTAAAAATCTATTTTTTAAAATAGCCTTGGCATCATTACTTCTTAACAAAAAGTTAAGAAGTAATGATTCTCTCTTCTGTAGTTGTATTATGAAAAGGCAGTGTGGTCTTCGTCATTATCTTTCCTAACGAAATCCTCCCACTCTATTCGGGAACGACTAGCTTTTGGTTTGACCCTATATGGTTGGCCTATAAGGACGATTTTTGGCAACCTGTCATCCTTCATCCCTAGAACGTGTCCTAGCTCTCTCAACGATGTTTTTTTAGCCCTTGAAAGTGATATAGACCTACATCTTCTTACAGCTTGCTTTTTGACGGACAGTTACCGGTCAACTTTAAACAGTCAGATTACTCCACTATTTGTTTCTTTTAATTGTACTATTGTGGGTTCCAAATAAGTAAATGAAAACTAATAACACCATACATCACCATAACAAAAACATCTTAAAGGATAACCGATATCTCATCAACTCACTACAATAATAACGAGAAAAAAAGAAGAAAAAAACTAACTATCAGCCTCGACCTAGCAAATACTTTTTCAACATACTTTTAAACAACCTCCTCACAAATAATCTCCAGAATAGAATTCACTGCACGAATAGAAGTTCCACACACTAAACCCTGAAAATGTAATAGAGAATCTTGCCTTGGTTCCACTCCAATGTGGGACGATTTTGGCCATTTTACAACCAATGATTGTCTTTTTGGCCATCTATCTAGGACCCAGGGAAAATTAGCTCGTCCCAGAATGGGGTAGGAGTTTGGTTTTAAGGAAGAATTTATGGGAATTTGAATTAAGATAAGATATTTATTCCGAAAAACACCGCTCGGCCGTTTCTTCCCGTCTTTATTTAATTTTTATCCTTCAGATCGTGGCTTCACCTTGCCGGAATATTTATCTATTCGAATTGTCATTTTATAGTTTGCACCTAAGCGATTATGCGGACTATATACTTCCCTTTTGATTTCCATAAAGACTATTTAACTCTAAACTGAAAATATTTAATTTTTTAAGTACTTAGTATTGTGAAATTTTTAAATCGGTTTCATGTTAGGGACGACCCTGAAATTTCCAGACATGACAAGTGTTTTAGTAAAAAAAAAATCTTTATACTTAGTCTATTGAGTCTATAATGTTAATTTGTTTTGTGTTGTTGTAGGATTGTACTCATCTTGTCTCTTTTTGTTATTTTTTGCTTTTGTTTTTTAGTCTACTGTGTGTTGTAGTTTTTTTTTCTTTTTACTACTTCTGGGTTATAAACAAGGGGCCGCTCTCTCTCAGAAATCATATACACCGTGTGGCACTTGCAAAGCGTGGTGGAACTGTATCATTTTTGTGGGGGGAGTGTGCCAAGCACTTTTGGGACTATTTGAAGCGTGCTGGAGCTGTGCCAAGCGTGGTTGGAACGGAGCGGCACACGTTGCGTTCCAAGATGTACACCATGTGGTGGGAAGTCAGTGCCCCATCGGTCATTGAAAATAAATAAAAAATAAGAATGTCGCTTGGTCATTGTCGCTTGTTCAAAATCAGTTTGAACATTCTGGCATCACTTAGTTTCATCGCTTATAAGTATTTCCCAATGCTTCTCAGCTTCTGCCTAGTCAAGGCTAATCCTTTAACGTCTTTCACACTACGTACGTCACACTATATACGTTACTCCTATGTACGTGATTTTCTATAAGAGATGTTTCAGTTACATAGAGTTAAATATAACCTTTCAAACTAGGCTAAGGTAAAAACCCCTAAAACCATTAAAATCATCGTCTAAAATCAACAAGACCTAAGAGCTCACATGGCGCTTGTGACAAGGCAGTAAGATCTAAGAGCCAAGAGCTCATATAGTATGAGCTCTAACAAAATTCTAAGAATCAATAGATTGATCTAAAAGGAAAATCAGAGGCTTAATGCCGGTCAGAATTTAAAATAAGAGCTCCGAGTCACGATGTCCTTCTAAATATGAAAATTCATTAAGACCCGATCACCCACTCGTAAGTTATAAATACCTCATTTTTTCTAATTTTTCCTCTCCCTTTAGCCCCCCAGATGGTCGAATCTGGGAAAACGACTTTATCAAGTCAATATGTGCAGCTCCTTGATACGCCTACCAATTTTCATCATCCTAGCACGTCCAGAAGCATCAAACTCGCCAAATCACTGAACCCCTCCCCCCAAATCCCCCAAAGAGAGCGAATCCAGTACGGTTACGTCAATCACGTATCAAAGACATTTGCTTATTCTATCCACCAAGCTTCATCCCGATTCCTCCACTCCAAGCGTTTTCCAAGATTTCCCCCTCCAACTCCCCCCAATGTCAACAGATGTGGTCGGGATTTGAAATATGAGCTCTGAGACATGAATTCCTTCTAAATATCAAATTTCATTAAGATCCGGTCACCCGTTCTTAAGTTAAAAGTACCTCAATTTTTCTAATTTTTCCAAATTAACATCCCCCCCAGCTCCTCCAAAGAGAACGGATCCGTTCCAATTATGTCAATCACGTATCTAGAACTTGTGCTTATTCTTCCCATCAAGTTTCACCCCGATCTCTCCACTCTCAGCGTTTTCCAAGATTTCTGTCTCCCTCCTCCACCCCCCTATGTCCTCTGATCCAATTCGAGTTGAAAATGGAGCATCTGAGACATAAGATCCTTCTATATATATCAAGTTTCATTAAGATCCGATCACCTATTCGTAAGATAAAAAATACCCCCATTTTCACGTTTTCCAAAAATTCCGGTTTCCCCCTCCAACTCCCCCCAATGTCACAGGATCTGGTCAGAATTTAAAATTAGTGCTTCAAAGCACAAGATCCTTCTAAATATCAAATTTCAATAAGATCTGGTCACCCGTTCGTAAGTTACAAATGCCTCATTTTTCCGAATTACCCCCCCTCCAAGTCCACCAAAGAGAGCAGATCCAGTCCGGTTATGTCAGTCACGTATCTTAGACAAGTTTGTATTCTTCCCATCCAGTTTCATCCTGATATCTCCGCTTTAAGTATTTTCTAAGATTTCCGGTCCCCCCAACTCCCCCCCCCCCCGAATGACACTGGATCCGGCTGAGATTTAAAATAAGAGATCTGAGTTACGAGGTCCTTCTAGATATGAAGTTTCAAGAAGATCCGATCACTCCTTCGTAAGTTAAAAATACGTCATTTTTTCTAATTTTTCAGAATTAACCCTCCCCCCAATAGAGTGGATCCGTTCCAATTAGGTCAATCATGCATCTAAGACTTCTGCTTATTTTTACCACCAAGTTTCATCCCAATCCCTCCAATCTAAGCGTTTTCCATGATTTTAGGTTCCCCCCGAACTCCCCCCAATGTCATCAGATCCGGTCGGGATTTAAAATAAGAGCTTTGAGACACGACATCCTTCTAAATATCAAATTTCATTGAGATCCGATCACCCGTTTGTAAGTTAAAAATACCTCATTTTTTTCTAATTTTTCAGAATTACCCCCCCCCCCAACTACTCCAAAGAGAGCGGATCCGTTCCGGTTATGTCAATCATGTATCTAGGACTTGTGCTCATTTTTCCCACCAAGTTTCATCCCGATCCCTCCACTCTAAGTGTTTTCCAAGATTTTGGTTAATACCAAGTGCCATAAAAATTCCGAATGAGGAATGAATATGGAGATTTAAGTTCTAATTAACCATTAAAGGCCATCTAAAAACGATAAAAAGGAAAAATATCCTCCAGGTCCATTGCTGGCGCATAGGGCGTTGAATAGAGGTTTCATCTGCTGGGTCTTTTTTTTACCAGGACAGGTAGCAAGCTTGTCACCCAGCCTTGCTGCGGCGGGAACGAACCCTGGGCCCTGTATCGCCAAACAGAGCATCAATCTACTGTGCCACAACAGGGTTAGATGTTTTCTAGGAAAAGTATATTAATTTGATTTAAAAATTTATCAATGGCTGAACCCAGAAATTCCATTATGCTGCTAAAATTTCGACTTGTCTCTAACGTAAGATAAACTTATTTCACGCAAAAATCTCCATTCAGGTGTATTTCTGCTTGGCACAGCCTACTCAGATAAAAATTTCTCCACAGGATTACATAACACAACATAAAGTTTCAAGCAATGATAATGTAAAAGATTTCGCAGCATAGTTTAAGCAATTATGCAAACGTTATTCGCTCGTTTTGATTTCCATTCAAAATATTAAGCTTGAAAAATGTAAGATATCTCAAATGAAGTTCAACTTTAGACTATAATCTTTCTTCTAGTGATCTACTCAAATACAAAGTGAATAAATTTTGTATTTTATCTTTGCACATTAGATTCGCTTTGGATTCGAATTAAGGTTGAAAGATTGAAACTTACCAAGGCAACTTTGCTCCCGAACTTATCTGTTTGTTCAAATAAATATTGCGTCAGGGATACCCTCGGTAATTCGCAATCAGGAAGCTCCGAGCGAGTGACATTCTTGTCTAAAGCTAATCGACTTATACTCCGAAGAAATGATGTACTAGAAAAAAAAAACAATTCCAGACTTCAATGGTTATGGCTCTTGCGTGTTATAGCAACCACACCCAAGAGGTGAATTTAGGTTAATTCTAATGGAATAAACCAAAATATCATGGAAATATAATACTTTAGTAACAAAATTATGGAAACTACAACAGAGAATTATGGAAAGATGGCCTCCCAGAACACATTATATTAAATACCTAACCAGTATTAATATTAATAACTAAATATGAATATTAATATTAATAACTATATAATTAAGTAACTAATTAAGAAATATTAATAACTATATTAAATACCTAACCAACACTATATATAAAATATCTAATTAAAATATACCTGCATAGTAGTTTATCTTACTGAGACTAAGCTAATTATCTTCGAATGCAGACAGAGAAACCAGTTTTAGTCATATCAAGACAACAGTGGGGTTGCTATAACTTGTAAGTACCCTCGTTTCTGTTGCATAAGTCTCATATCAAACAGTTCGTGGTAACGAGCTGTAGTAAGGAGCGACCAGGCTCAATAGTAAACGAAACTCTAAAAAACGGAATTTTGATACTAGTAGATACATCAAAAGGTTTGTATTTTTATGCCGATTTTAAATATATAAGTTTCATCAAATATAGTCTTACCCATCAAGTTGCGAGCCTGAGAAAACCTGCCTTATTTTGGAGAGTAGGGGGGAACACCCCTAAAAGTCAAAGAGTCTTAATGAACATCACACCAGCGCATTCATCGTATCAGAGAACTCGAAATGAGGATAAAAATACAACTTGTACGTTAGTAAAAGATATATTAAGCATTAAAAAGTAATTGTCCTAGGGGTGTAACAAGAAAAACAGAATGAAGAGATAGAAATGCATAGAAAAACATTTAAGACAAGGGTTTTTACTACAGGCAATAAAGCATTAATTAATCACCGTTTCTTTTTAAGAATAGTGTCTTAATAAACAGTGTCAACTTTGATGAAATCTCAAAAATTTACTAATCAAAATTTTACTTATTGCAACAACATAGCGTATCTTTCCACTTTTAGAAGGTCAATATATTTCGCTGAAAATACAGAATTCACAATTTTATAAGAAAAAGTCCATTTCTCTATTTTCAACTCCCGTCCTATCTATTTATTACACGGTCGATATCTACCCCAATATTTTGGTGAACGTTTATAATGGCCAGTCTTCTCATTCTAGAGTCTTGTCGGTAAAGAGCTCTTCATTAGTATTTTCTCCTCTATTCATCCTAAAATATTTGAAAAAACTACACTCTAACAAATATACACTCTAACAAAGATGCATGTAGGTATGTGCTTCGAACTAAGTATCTGAGTCGAAATACTCCTTAAAAAACAAATAATAATGTGTTAGTTATTTTGTATTTGATAGGTATAGATTGGGGATTTAGATTCTCAGGGTTTCAATCTGTGGTAAATTTCTAATTATTTTTTTTTTAATCTTGAGGTTTTAAGATATTCAATTCAGAGTTAGAATCACGATTTGTCTGTTGAGCACAAAAATAAAATTTGAAACTTGACTCTGATTTTTTTTTTTTTTTTTTTTTTTTTTTTTTTTTTTTTTTTTTTTTTTTTTTTTTTTTGGCTAAATGGCTTTCTCTTAGTTTTTGTCAGACGATTTTGAGAAAAATGAGGTGAGGGGAGGCCTATTTGCCCTCCAATCTTTTGGTTGCTTAAAAAGGCAACTAGAACTTTATTTTTTACAAACATTTTCAATAGTAAACAATATACGTAACTTACGAATTACCTCATTTAACGAACTTCTATGTTCGTATATTTTTGTTACGTATATGGAGTATTGCCCCCTTTTTTTACGTTCAGGAGGTTTGCCCCCTCGTTAATATCCTCAATCTTAACACTAAAGCTTAAATTTTGTCCCAACTCTTTAAGAATGACCCCTGAATCAAAAAGGCCGTAGAATAAATAGTTGAAGTTACTAAAAATACTTTAGCGCAAAGAGCAAGATGAACCCTCAAATGCGTAATATTTTCTGTCGTTTTAAGTTTTAATGCTGCTTCTTACTTTCAGTTGAAAAAACTCTTTCATATTTATTTTGTCATTGTTTTTTTTAAATAATGCTAGAAATGTCTCACCCCCTTCATTGAAATTCTCTTCCCCCATGACAAATTACTCCATGGAAGGATACTACCACGTAACCTCCTCCCCTCAACCTCCCCCCAATCAAAAAAATCCCCCTGAAAACGTTTGTACACTTCCCAACAACCATTACTGTATGTAAACACTGGTCAAAGTTTGTAACTTGCAGTCCCTCCCACGGGGACTGTTAGGGAGTAAGTCGTCCCCAAAGACATAGTTACTAGGTTTTTCGACTATGTTAAACAAAATGGCTATCTCAAAATTTTGATCCATTAACTTTGGGAAAAAATGAGCGTGGGAGGGGGCCTAGGTGCTCTCTAATTTTTTGTTGACTTAAAAAAGGGCAATAGAACTATTATTTTCCGTTAGAATGAGCTATCATTACATATTTGAACGTTTTTTTTTTTGTAAAATTCATTTCCATCGCAAATGAATGCAATATTTGGATTCAAGATGAAATTATTTTTCTAAAAGTATGTCTGTATCTAAGTTATCTCATTGGTGAGTTAATCGGAAAATTTACCCTTTTTTCTATATGGTTAATTAAATCTTCCCTCTTGATGCATTCTAGCCTCAGATTAACCTTTGACAAAGTGCTCTAGTTTCAGTTTTAGGATTTCAATTTTGTAAGTTGTATTTAATGTTTTCAAATTATTTTGACATAAATATAAATATATATATAAATATTAACAGACATAAATTATATGAAATAGGCTTCGCTAGGATAATAAAGAACGTAATCTTACTGCTTGGGCTTACTCCAAATATATGTGTGAAGTCGGTTGAAGATAATAGAATGCTTCATAGTTATAGAATGAAATAGAATAAAACACTAGCCTAGAATCTTGAGTTTTGTCCATTGCAACATATGTGTCGGCACAAAGCCAACCAGAGCCTGGACTGGTTTTTTAAGCGACAGATAAACAAAATAGACAAGCACTACGTCCATTGTTAGTAAATTAACATGAATCAGGTTTGTATTCAAAGGCCACTTTAAGTTCAGTAGTACTTGGTTGTAATGATATACTTATATATGACGCGAAAAGGGGGGGCTCATGTGCTGTCTTCTGTTAGGCCTTAGTCTTAAACTAGCTATTGAAGTTTTTTCTAGGAAGGTGTGGGGGGCAGTGGGTTTTCTAGGGGGTAGACAGCCTTCTATATGGGTTTGCACAGACCCACAATTCGAACTGGGGAGGGGGTTTACGAGAATTTTTTAAAAGAAGTAAGGATTCCTCAC
Organism: Artemia franciscana; assembly: GCF_032884065.1. NCBI lineage: Eukaryota > Metazoa > Arthropoda > Branchiopoda > Anostraca > Artemiidae > Artemia > Artemia franciscana. Next base: position 7,184,712 of record NC_088870.1, on the reverse strand, counting down.
AAAATTGGGAGGGATGTGTGCATTTTTTAACCCACATTTTTAAGGAGGAGTTTTTCAGACAAATTCTTGGCTTCAAATCATTTAAGGGCTTGAAGTGACCTTGATCTTACGCCTTGGGTAAAGGTATAACTATAACGAACTCAAGCATATTTTAATGTAAAGGGGGGAAAAGGAGGGGTAGGTGACCACTAAGGTCAGCACAAAGAACGGTACTTATGTGTTATACGAGAAACACACTCAAGAACTTGTATCAAGAACATGAGACATTACCCGTTTTTCACGGTGTTAATACCAGACAATTAGCTTCGGCTGTGAAAACTACAACAAAGAATTATGGAAGGGGGCCGCCCAGAGCACAATACATTTAATAAGTAACCTAACCTAGCCAAAGTACGAATTAAATATTTAATTAAAATATAGCCACAATGTATTTTTCCACCGAGTAGAATATAATTGTGTGGTATTAATAACGTGAAAAACGGGTAATGTCTCATGTTCGCGATACAAGTTCTCGAGTGAGTTTCTGGTATAACACATAGGCACCTAGAGAACTCCTAGAAACATTTTTAAAACGGGCCTAAAGTCGCATGTATTGGGAATCCATACTTCCTTTCTTATGCAAAACTCCTTTGATGAATCCTAATTTTGGTCAGATTCACATGTCTTGAAATGTTTTTTTTTACCATTGCAGGTTTAAAAGCAAATCTTTTTCTCTAAAACTATGATACAAATGAACATCGAAAATATAGAATGAAAATTTCGGCATAGAAGGAATAACGGAGGGAATGCCAATCCCAGCCTAAGAGCTTGTGACTAGAAAAGCACTTTGAAAACTAACTGTCAAATAATTTCTAAGGGTTTAGGATGCAAAATATTTATGCAAATAGTAGCTTTCTCAAGTCAAAAGCAGTGAGGACCACTTAGGTGCTTCAACCATCTATGAGGGGTTGCTGACTCTCAGAAATCACGTATACCAGGTGGCGCATGGCGAGAACGTGCCAAGTGTTGCAGGTCTTGTACCATACGTGGCAGGACTGTACTACGCGTGGCGGTGCTGTGGCACATGTAGCGCTCCGAGATGAACAACAGGTGATGGAAAGTGGGCGACCCCTCGGCCATCCTTATGTTTTTTTTTTTTGTTCTTTTTTGTATGTGAGAAGTTAGGTTCTTGCAAGAATGAGGCCTGATCCATCTCGCTGCCCTCTCCCCCTCATATGACCTCATCCAAAAAAAACTTGATAAAAGCGGGATTTCAGCCACCCACTGCAATCAACTGCTAATTCTTTAAACACAAATTTTGATCTACAATAAGCAATGTGATTCACTACATGATTCATATCACCTACACATTACGCTATGTGAGGTGTACAGAATTGTTGCTCTAAGTCATGTTTTAATTGGTGTAATGGTTTGTCTTACTTGACAAATGACAGGATTCTTCTTCTTGTTTTGTTTTTTGTACCAACATGAATAAGCTTCACAGTGATAATAATAATAAATTAGTACACTTTTATTTTTTATCTTGGTATTGAAGCAATACCCAATTTCGAGTCGGAATGTATATAGGTCCAGAAGAAGAGAAAGGCGTGGTATAGTCTAATAATTACTGGTTCCCATGCAACTGAACCCCATTTAACTCAACCTCATATATCTCAGTCCTATGTAATTCAACGCCGTGTAACCGAACACCCCTGCAACTCAACTCTCATGCGCCTCAACCTCCCTTTAATCCTCAACAAACTAACCTAAGATTAGGCTCCAAGGGGTTCAAATGAATGGGGGTTAAACGGCAATTGAAATGAATAAATATGGGGAGAAAGAGGGTTGAATCAAATGGGAGTTGAGTTTCATGGGGAGGGGTTGCACGGAGTTGAATTTAATGGGAGCTGACATGAATAGGATTTAAGTTAAAATAAGTTGTATTCGACAAAGGTGGAGTTGCTCGGAGGTTGATTAGAATGGGATTACGTTAATTTGGGGTTGATGTGAGTAAGGGTCGATTTAAACGGCGGTTAAACTGAAGAAAATTGAAACAAATGGGGATTGAGTTGCATGGAGGTTGAGCTCGATGGGATTTGAGTTACACAAGATGTTTAGATGCATGGGTTCAACTGAATAAATGTTGAGAAGAATGGGTTTTGAGTTAACCGGGGTTGAGTTTGATAAGGGTTGAGTTAGACGAACACCATATTCACTAATAAGCAAACTATTAAAGAAAAGAAACGCTTAGAACAAGTGAAAATCTGTTCTTTGTAATTTGAGCCTTTGCTTCTTAAGGTGTAGAATCTTTATTACCCTTGCAACAATTAGGACGGAATCTTTAGACTTTGGGTATTTTTCTCGTTAGAAGTAGAGGATATTTAGGAACTATTTGAGGAACATCTGTGCAAGCAACGACAACGTCAATTGAAATAAGATGTTCCAAGAGAGCTTAGGCTGATTAGCGAATGTCACTTTCTGATATTTTGAACAACCAAAGTTCTCCACAAGCCAATTTTTTCAGCGAAAATAAAAGTGCAATATTAAAACTTGGAACGAGAAGAAATACAAGGGGTCTTTTTACTCTTATAAATCTACTTTGAACTATTCGTTTAATTGTGTAACTCACCAACATATCTGGGGAAGGATGGCCGATAGTTATCAATACACCCTGAGGGGTCCCAAGCGCATTTCGAGTCTTTACCTCCTCCTACCAATATAATTCGAATTATGTATTTTTGAATCAGCATCACCTTGGATACGATCTCTGTGTTCGAACAAGAGCTGAGAGCTCATATGGCACTTGTGAAGAGGCACGAAGAGCTAAGAGCCAAGAGATCATATGGTATGAGCTCAAACAAAATTCAATGAATCAATAGATTGAGTTAAAAGGAAAATAAGAGGCTTAATGCCGGTCACGATTTAAAATAAGAGCTCCGAGTCACGATGTCCTCCTAATTATCAAAATTCATTAAGATCCGATCACCCACACGTATGTTATAAATACCTAATTTTTCCTCTCCCTTTAGCCCCCCCAGATGGTCAAAACTGGGAAAACGATTTTATCAAGTCAATTCGTGCAGCTACCTGACAAGCCTACAAATTTTCATCGTCCTAACACGTCCAGAAGCACCGAACTCGCCAAATCACTGAACCCCCCCCCAACTCCTCCAAAGAGAGCGAATCCAGTACGGTTCCGTCAATCACGTATCAAGGACATTTGCTTATTCTATCCACCAAGCTTCATCCCGATTCCTCCACTCAAAGTGTTTTCCAAGATTTCCCCCTCCAACTCCCCCCAATGTCAAAAGATCTGGTCGGGATTTGAAATAAGAGCTCTGAGTCATGAATTCCTTCTAAATATCAAATTTCATTAAGATCCGATCACCTATTCGTAAGAAAAAAATACCCCAATTTTCACGTTTTCCAAGAACTTCGGTTTCCCCCTCCAATCCCCCCAATGTCACAGGATCTGGTCGGAATTTAAAATTACAGCTTTAAAGCACAAGATCCTTCTAAATATCAAATTTCATTAAGATCTGGTCACCCTTTCGTAAGTTACAAATACCTCAATTTTCAAAATTACCCCCCCCCCCCAAATCCACCAAAGAGAGCAGATCCGGTCCGGTTATGTCAGTCACGTATCTTAGACAGGTTTTTATTCTTGCAATCCAGTTTCATACAAATCTCACCGCTTTAAGTATTTTCTGAAATTTCCCCCCCCCCCCCCAATTACGCTGGATCTGGTTGAGATTTAAAATAAGAGATCTGAGTTACGAGATCCTTCTAAATATGAAGTTTCATGATGATCCGATCACTCCTTCGTAAGTAAAAAATACGTCATTTTTTCTAATTTTTCAGAATTAACCCCCCCCCCCCAATAGAGCAGATCTGTTCCATTTATGTAAATCACGTATCTAAGACTTCTGCTTATTTTTCCCACCAAGTTTCATCCTGATCCCTCCAATCTAAGCGTTTTCGATCATTTTAGGTTCCCCCACCCCAAACTCCCCCCCCCCTATGTCACCAGATCCGGTCGGGATTTAAAATTAGAGCTCTGAGACACGATATCCCTCTAAATATCAAATTTCATTAAGATCCGATCACCCGTTCGTGAGTTAAAAATACCTCATTTTTTCTAATTTTTAGAATTAACCCCCAACTACCCCAAAGAGAGCGGGTCCGTTCTGGTTATGTCAATCATGTATCTAGGACTTGCGCTTATTTTCCAACCAAGTTTCATCCCGATCCCTCCACTCTAAGTGTTTTCCAAGTTTTAGGTTCCCCCTCCCAACCCCCCCCACCCCAATGTCACCAGATCTGGTCGGGATTTAAAATAAGAGCTCTGAGACATGATATCCTTCTAAATATCAAATTTAATTGAGATCCGATCACCCGTTCGTAAGTTAAAAATGCCTCATTTTTTTTAATTTTTCAGAAATACCCCCCCCCCCCAACTACTCCAAAGAGAGCGGATCCGTTCCGGTTATGTCAATCATGTATCTAGGACTTGTGCTTATTTTTCCCGCCAAGTTTCATCCCGATCCCTCCACTCTAAGTGTTTTCCAAGATTTTAGGTTCCCCCTCTCAACTCCCCCCAATATCACCAGATCCGGTCGAGATTTAAAATAACAGCTCTAAGACACGATATCCTTCCAAACATCAAATTTCATTAAGATCTGATCAACCGTTCGTAAGTTAAAAATACTTCAATTTTTCTATATTTTTTCCGACTTAACGCCCCCCCCCAGATGGTCAAATCGGGAAACGACTATTTCTAATTTAATCTGGTCTGGTCCCTGATACGCCTGCCAAATTTCATCGTCCTAGCTTACCTGAAAGTGCCTAAAGTAGCAAAACCGGGACCGACAGAATTTGCGATCGCTATATGTCACTTGGTTAATACCAAGTGCCATAAAAACACTTATATTTCCTCATATTCACTCTTATGCCCAAAAAATAAGAGGTAGCTTGTCCAGTTTTCTACTAAATGTGTTAATTAGGCCTATGTAGAATGCATTGAAGCGTGAGCGTGAGTGCCAGTGACAGTAAATATGGGTTTGAGAGGGAGGGCCTGTTTAGGTGTACTGAAACATCGAGTTCCAATATTTGTTTACACATAAAAGTGAATGTAAGTTTAAGATCGATCTTGGATTATCTAACTAGGTATGAGCTTGACAGTGATTACAGGATTATTCCCTGAATAGCATTGACCTGTAAAATAATGTCTAAATAGAGAATTATCAGGATAAACCGGCATTGGGGCTGTCAAAATGCACAGATTACCAATCCTAGCAACTCTCCAGGGGTGCAATTTCACGGTTGAAGTACCCTGTGGGCGCAATTCCTTGTGGGTATATCCACCTTAGTCTCAAGGAAGATGATGTTGATAATCAAGCCCAATCAAGGAAGCAACGGTTAGACGGTGTTTGAAAATTATATGGGGTGATTAAAATATTAGCACAGCTGCATATTGGTCTGACTTTCGGGGTTGGTAAAGCTGGAAATACGTATATTAATTAAAAGCAAAAAAATTAAACTCAACTCGGTGGTGAAAAAAGACTCCAATATATTTTTTCTAAAAGCAAGCATCAATAATAAGGTATGGTAGGCTGATAAACAAAAAAGTTCTGTTACTGAAAGTTTCCCGTTATGTTTTTGTAGTAGCGTGTGTAGCTGTGTTGGCATCAGGTGGCTTGGTGCTGCGGTGAGTTGTTAGTAGTAGTTAGGCTTTTACAATTATTCCATTGGAATACAGTGGGTTTGAAAATGCTAAATGATAGGTTACAGATCGTTAAACGTGTTTGAAACCGTGCTTTGGCATACAACATAACGGGAAACGAGCAAATTATGAGTCTCCTTTGACTGTAAACTTAAACTATTACTTAATTTGCAGTTGTTACTTGGATTGTACAACACAACTGTTACTTGACACATTTAGAACAAAAGTGGAGAAGCTTGCATAAATATAAATTATTTCTAGGTTTTATCTGCATAAGAATAAAGTTTTTATTTATAGGGGAAGAATTTTCCCCTCTCATTGTTTATACAAGCATAAAACATACGCAACTGAAGGTTTAATCACCTGTTCTGAGGCTTTCGACAATGAGCCCCTCCACGGCCTGCTTACAGTTTTGCATTCAGTGTAGGATGTCTTTATCATACAGTATTATCTATTAGTTTACAAGTCAGTTGTGCTATGAGGTAAAAAAAAGAAAAGACCTGATCGCATGTAAAGAAACGCTTTGCCCCACGTTTTGTAATATTCAAAATGACAAGAATTCAAAACTTTAGCGTAAAGAGCAAGGTCTTGTGGAATGGGAAACACCTTTCATATACTCAATAATATTTGTTAGTTTTAAGTTCTGATGTTGCTCCTTACTTTCAGTTGAAGAATTTTTTTTATAATTTAATTTCTGATGTTTTTTGAAAAATTAAATAAATAAAACAGGCTCTTTTAAATGAAAGTAAGGAGCGATATTAAAATTTAAAACGAACAGAAATTACTCCGAATATGAAAGGGGCTGTTTCCTCCTCAACGCCTCGCTTTTTACGCTAAAGTTTGACTCTTTCTCTCAACGCTACTTTTTAAAACAATAAAAAACCAGGGAGTATTTTCTACGGCGGGGTAATTTCCGTGGGGAGGGGGGAAACGCCGGGGGTATTTCCTGCGGGGAGGTAAACGCCTAGAACCACTAACATATAAGGATTTTTATTGGAAAGAGGGCATGTTTTATCCTGTGTTTCTAAAAAGGCTTAGGATATTAAGATTATACTTTAAGGAAATGTTAAGAGGGATGCCGAACACAATATAAACACACTTTGTGCGTCTACTGGCTGTTATTATGTTATTCACCCGCCAGTGTGGATGTGATTCTCAGGCATGTTTTTGGAAACAAAATAATATTTAATTGAAAACTTATTTCTGTTCAAGTTTCAAGAAATCTTTCTTAAAATTCTGTGTACCAAATAAAATGATCTTTTTGTTTTGGGGAAGGTTCGGTACCCATAAAAGCGTAAACACAATTATTTCGTCGTCTACAAGTTAAAAGAATCTTGTTTTTAATTCTTTTCATTTCTCAAACTTTTTCTGTTTTGAGATTTATTTATTTTAGCAACGAAACTGATTAATTCGAAGAAGACTTGACGAACCAAGGGCACTAAAATTAAATATAATTTTTGAAACTGGTTAAGCGGAAAATTACGAGTAGAGTTGAAATCTATGAAATGTAATCCTTTTTTTAATAAGTAGAATGGGATATTCATAAAATTCCTATAAAACAACGTGACCCCCTTAAAAATATATACCCACGTTTCCGTTAGCATTAGAAAGTCGACATCATGCTGACATGGTCTATCGAACACTTTTGTTATTACTTTCAAATTTACTACTTCGATGTTATTCAATACGGAATTAACCAATTGTCACCTTTTATTTGATTTGCGGATCGATTATAATACTCCTCGCCGTTCTTGAACAAAAAAAACGTTCTTTTTAAAACATCAATTTCATCTCGAGTTTTTTTCTACATTGACAAGGAAAACAAACTTTTTGTTTCTTCCGTCCAGAGGCGACAAAAAGTCGATACGTCAACATTTTACAAATCGAACGCCTGCCCCTAACTTCGGAAAAATTGCCGATCGAATTAGAATCGTGTAACGTTTTACCAGAATTTCAGAAATTATTAAAATTGATTTTTTTTTTTGCTGGCAGTGCTTTTGCATGGAGATTTCACGTAGTTTGAGGGTCTGTGACCGAGTAAGTTAAGCTTCTTCTGTTTTGTTTTATTATAATTTTTCACTTCCTCTCTTCTTTTTTTACTTCAATTCTTTGAGTTAATATTGCATTAAGTTATACATATATTGTACATACTCCTCCACCTAGACAATGTACACAAAACCATAAACAAAAGAAATTTATTGTCGCACACTAATTGAAGCAAATTTCAACAAAATGATACAAGAATAACAGAATTTTCCAATAAAAGCAAAAATATTTCTTTGTCGAACAATAGAAAATTTTTTTGAAACAAAAACAACATACATATCTAGTCTGTAACCAAAAGAAAGGAAAGCACCAAATGCACAACTTTCCAACTAAATCGAAAAAGAACATGAAGCTGCATTTTTGTCTACAGGAGACACTAAAGCCCATTTTATTTTACATCATACTATTATCAATTTACATATTATAAAAAACGTCAAGTAATAAGAAAATACCTCAAATTTAGAACAGACATGTTTTAAACTTCACAGAAAAAAGAAGAAATCTTATAATCTATACAGTACAGTGACACAAACGTTTTCTATTGGCAATCTGTACCCCCTTCCCCCTCCATGTTTCCTCCCGAGTTTATGCTAGGAATGAGCAATTTTTAAAAAATATAAGTGTCACTTACTGTTGCGTGAAGAGACAGGGATCATAAGAGGCAGTTACGAAAAAATTTCTTTCAGGTGAGGGGTAGTCCCAAAGCCCCCCACTTCTTGCGGTGGGTACCTGGATGACATACCCTGTTTTCATATTGGTAAATTACACACTTGTTTATGAGAATTAAAAATCAAAGCAAAGTTCCAAAAAACTAGGGCAGGCTTTACCTAGAAAACCCTCAAATTTGTTTTTTAAAATTTAACGAGGAAGGAAAACTTAATCTGAAATATTTAATTTTTAACTCAAATTTGGGTTTAAGAGGAACGTTTGCTTCCTTATCCACTCTCATCCCTGAAAAATTTTCTTTCTAGAAAATCGCATTTTAGGATTACCTGACGACATGCATTTGAAACCCTTTCTTTATATACGTTACGTTGATGAGTAAACTTATAAAAAAAAAAAGAATAAGATAAAGTTTTTTTTGCTTTATTTCAAAAATTGAAGGGGAAGGAAAATTTAATTTTGATTTTCAATGTTTAGATTAATTTAGAATTTAAGAGAGGCGGGAAAAGGGGCTTACTTCCTTTTCCACTTCTATCACTGAAGAACTAAAGCGAGAGCAAACTCCCCAAAAACAAAACAAGGGCAAGCATTTTATTTAGAAAGAATTTGAGCTTAAGTTAAAAATTTTAAGTTAGAAGGAAAATTTACTTTAGTATCCTAATTTTTAGCATAATGCAGATTGAAGAGGGAAGGAGGATTAGGCTTACTTCCCATCACGGACTTCGTTTTTATCAATGAAAAATTTACCCTTCTTACTTAAAGGGCTCATTTTAGTATTACTTGACGATTTCTATTTACAACCCTTTTAACCTTAAACGTGCCTTGAAGGGTAAGTTTTCCAAAAAAACTATTTTAAACAAAAGATAAAGCCGAAACTTGTTCTTGTTGGAAATAAACAGCAGATAAAAAACTTGATAAAAAATTAAGTTAATACAAAAAAAAGAAATAAAACCACAACATATTCTACTTTTGCTGGGCTGTGAGCACCGGATTCCCAATCTCTCTTCGTTTACGAGCAGTAGCCTACAGTTTGCCAAATATAAAAGTTAAATGAAGCACGCTCTTACACATATTAACCTTAGCTGACGTTGACCACATTTATTAGGAATAGAAAAGATACTCTACACATCATACAATTCATTAAATATTATAGATTTGAAAAACAACATTGCCTAAACTACTTATTGAGAAGATTTTCATGTTTGCACCTTCGCCTTCCAGTAAGCTAGACCACCCCCCTCCCTTACGAAAAACTTAAACTCTGGCTTTGCCACTGCATGCAATCGGTGATTGCTAACAACTTTCTATTTAATTAAGCAGCCAATTAAAAAAAAATTACCATCGACTGTCTAATATTTAAAATCCATACAATTATTCTTTTGATTAAGCTAATTGGTTAATTGGCTAATTAGACTAAATTGTAAATTGTCCTTTATTTACCACATTCATAAGAAATTGAAATGCCATAGCAATAGGATTAAAAAAGAATTGAACCAACATTAGCTTATATTGATCTTGGTCGTATTTAGAGCAACAATATTGACCAAAAAACTTATGGCAAAGATTTGGAGTTGGGATTTATTAGAATGAAGCGATCGGAACCATATAGACTAAAAGCTATATAGACTACGCAGAAGAACATTTGAGCCCAGTGGCGAAGCAGTACGATTGACCTATGCTTGATGACATGGGAGCCGGAGCTCGATCTCTGCTGCAGCAGCTCGCCACAGGGCTTAGAATTTGATGCTGATTATAAGAATAGCTGAAAGCGTCTCTTAAACAATTCAAACAAGAAGAAGAAAATAGGGGGCTAAAATAGGAGGCTTGGCGTCAAACGAGAAGAAACGATAAAACAAATCCGATTCTTTTATTTCATACACTTTTTTTGTGCCAATAGATAAAGGAAAACGTGGCCTACAATATTTTCCATAAGCCTATAGTTAGTATAGGGTTGAATTTATCTCCCAGCAACAAAAGTAAAAGGTACAAGCCATTTCTACTCCAAACACACATCTGTATTGTGATAGCTAAAATAAAAATTTTCGGTGTTCTAAGTACGAGAGCATATAAAACTAAGATAGGGAGTTCTTATCCAGACCTAAAGAGAGGGGGTGAGAAACGCCCCATTCTGTTTTCTTTGCTGTTGATTTTTGTGCTAATTACATAGATAAAAGAAAAAGTAGCCTGCAACATTTTCCATATTTCTACACGTAGTGTGGGTTTAAAGTAACCCCCGGGAAAGAACAGGAAAGGGGGAAAGGAATCAGGAAACATTTTTACTCCGTGCAAAGATTTGTATGTAATTTGATTAAACCAAGTCTTTGCAGTCCTAGATATGTGAACATATAAACTAAAATAAAAGTTCTAATCCGTATCAACAGATAAAAAGGAGAACAGAAACAAACTTCATTTATTCCACAATGAAATTTTGTGCTAAGGAAGTCGACACGGGAAAACATAGCCTACAATATTTTTCAAATATCTAATCAGAATAGGCTTAAATTTATCTCCCAGTAAACAAAAGAAAGGGTTGCAAGAAATCAGGAAACAATTTTATTCTATTTCCAATTCTTCTCAAAATCATAAATAAATAATAAAAGAAAACTTCGTCAAATCCAATTTAACTTCCCGTAACTGGAAACATTTCCGGTAAATAATAACAACAAAATACACAAAACAATACTAAGAGCCTTGATGGTTTCAGCCGATAAGCACACAAGGAAAGGGGAGGGAAAAGCAGAGGAAAAAAGGGTAGGAGAAGAAGGATACAAAAAAAAATCAAGATCATTGAACCAAAAAATAGCACGTAAAATTCTCAAGCTATTACATTCTTTTAATTAAATTTATTTAGTGAGCCCAAGATTTATTATGAAAAAATAAAAAACAAATCTTGTACTGACTAACGGTTTGTGTAACATAGGCACCGATCTCCTTATTTTCTGCCTTCGGCCGGGAGTGCAATGCATGGTTGGGAGCAAATCATCAGACGTTTCCCGAGTTTTCCCCCAAATTTCTCCAGGTGCTATATAGGCTTTAAAAGAACTTTGCCGAAGATTGTCCTTTTTGGCCAATGGTCTAGGGCTAAACGGAAAGCAGGTCGTCCTCGTCTACGCTGGGAGCATGTCATAAAGAAAGTGTTAAAGGAAATGGGAGCTTCCTGGTAGCGTGTAAAGAGGGAGACTTTGAATGGATTGAGATGGAGAAGGAGCGTGCGCAGCTGTGTTGGCCCAACGCGGCTTGGTGCTGCGGTGAGTTGTTAGAATTAGTAGTATTAGTTAGGCTTTTACAATTGTTCCATTGAACTATGGTTGGTTTGAAAATGCCTAAAGGATAGGTTACAGGTCGTAACTTTCTAGTTTTTGGGGATATTCTTAAGGAATCTTTTATTTCTTAAGGAATGCCCCCATCACTTTGCAGTAAGGACATAACTGTAGCATCTCCTTTTATAATCAAAGTATTTTCTGAATAAGAGGGGAGGTAAAAACCTTCGCACAATTATCTTGTATGAAAGGGGAAAGGGTCAGTATATAAACTTTGGAGGGGGACAATTTCTCTTCTTAATTAGTTTTCGTCAATAAGCTTAAACAATACTTCCAGAATTTCCTGCTATTTCTACGAATTGTGCAATAATATTGTCAAAATTTTAAAATGCAAATTTATTTGACGATATTGACGTCTACTACTTCCGTAAAATTTAAAATAATATTAAAAATAGGAAGGGCGTCCTGATTTCTCACATACAGAATCTAAGTAACTATAAACAAAGTAGTCACAGAAAAAAACACCAAATTTCAAGTTAAAAACACATTATAGCCTTGCAATACTCAAAAAGGAAAGATAATTATCAAAGTCTGCTGCATTTTGGTTTTTAAGCAATCGAGCTCATTTTTGCTTCTCCTAAGCTGCCAAGAATCAATGCTATGTCTCAAAAATTTTAAATTACAAACACGGCAGTGCTGAAACTCAATTCCGTGCTAACTCATTCATGACGTCAATAAAAATCACAAAACATACTTTGTTTGATAGAAAACACAAATTCCATCTTCTTGTTCACGTTCCTGAAAAAAAAATCAAGAAGTAAATGAAAATATATTAATATTGGACACTTCTACACAGACATATGGAAGGAAGAGGGGGAGGGAGATACACACAAAGTTTGTCCAAATGGCCCATATCTATCTATATATATATAAATAAGTTGTCTGTGTGTGGATCTGTGGATCAGGTGACGTCACCTGAAAAAACTGGATCAGGTGACGTCAAAACTGAAAAAACTAAAAAAAAGGCAAAAACTACAAAAAAAACTAAAAACTAATAAAAAAGCTAAAAAACTAAAAAAACTAAAAAAAGGCAAAAACTACAAAAAAACTAAAAACTAATAAAAAAAATAAAAAAGCTAAAAAACTAAAAAAACTAAAAAAACTAAAAAAAGGTAAAAAATTAAAAAAACTAAAAACTAAAAAAAAAACTAAAAAAAGGAAAAAACTGAAAAATAAGCTAAAATAAAGGTAAAAACCAAAAAAAAACTAAAAAAAAACTGAAAAAACTAAAAAAAGGCAAAAACTACAAAAAAAAACTAAAAACTAATAAAAAAAGTAAAAAAATTAAAAAACTAAAAAAACTAAAAAAACTAAAAAAAAGGTAAAAAACTAAAAAAAAATAAAAAATAAAAAAAAACTAAAAAAAAGGAAAAAACTGAAAAATAAGCTAAAATAAAGGTAAAAACCAATAAAAAACTAAAAAGAAAAAAAGGAAAAAACTAAAAAAAAATTTCACCTAAAAAACTAAAAAAAACTAAAAAAGGTAAAAACTAAAAGAACTAAAAAAGAAAAAAAATAAATGACGACACTCAAAGAGAAAGCGACCAGGACAAAAGGAATGTTCGATTAGCAATCAACAAAGCACCGGGACACAGGGAGTATAAAGAAAAAAGCTAAAAACTAAAAAAACTAAAAAGAGGCAAAAACTACAAAAAAAACTAAAAACTAATAAAAAAATAAAAAAGCTAAAAAACTAAAAAAACTAAAAAAACAAAAAGGTAAAAAACTAAAAAAACTAAAAACTAAAAAAAAACTAAAAAAAAGGAAAAAACTGAAAAATAAGCTAAAATAAAGGTAAAAACCAATAAAAAACTAAAAAAAAAACTGAAAAAACTAAAAAAAGGCAAAAACTACAAAAAAACTAAAAACTAATAAAAAAGTAAAAAAGCTAAAAAACTAAAAAAACTAAAAAAAGGTAAAAAACTAAAAAAATAAAAAATAAAAAAAACTAAAAAAAAGGAAAAAACTGAAAAATAAGCTACAATAAAGGTAAAAACCAATAAAAAACTAAAAAGAAAAAAGGAAAAAACTAAAAAAAATTTTCATCTAAAAAACTAAAAAAAACTAAAAAAGGTAAAAACTAAAAGAACTAAAAAAGAAAAAAATAAATGACGACACTCAAAGAGAAAGCGACCAGGACAAAAGGAATGTTCGATTAGCAATCAACAAAGCACCGGGACACAGGGAGTATAAATGACGACCAGGACATAAGTAAAAAAAAACTAACAAAACTAAAAAGAAGGTAAAAACTACAAAAAAACTAAAAAGAAAAAAAAACTAAAAATTAATAAAAAAACTAAAAAATCTAAAAATCTAAATAAACTAAAAAAGAAAAAAAAAGGAAAAAAATAAAGGAGAAAAACAAAACTAAAAAACGAATGTATATACAGACCGGGACACCGGGATACAAATGACGACCGGGACACAGGGAATATAAATGACGACCGGGACACAGGGACACAACTAATACGGGGACACCGGGGGAAACAGGGGGATATAAATGACGACCGGGACACCGGGACAGGGAATGGTCGATTAGCAATCACCATCAACAAAGCTCAAGGGCAATCATTAGAATCATGAGGTATAGATCTGAATACAGATTGTTTTCCCATGGACCATTATATGTTGCATGTTCAAGAGTCGGTAAACCTGACAATCTATTTATATGCAAAGACAATGGGACAGCAAAGAATGTTGTATATTCGCAAGTTTTACGTAGTTAAAACCATATATATATATATATATATATATATATATATATATATATATATATATATATATATATCTATATTCACAGGTGGGACATAGGGACACAACTACAATGGCGCGTAACTATTATGGCGCGTAACGACTTACGCGCGCGGGGGGGCTTGGGGGGCGCGAAGCGCCCCCACCAACTAGGTGTTGGGGTGGCGCTTCGCGCCACCCCAACAGCTAGTATATATATAAAAATAAGTTGTCTATGTGTGTGTCGAGTGACGTCATGTTTGTGTGTCGATTGACGTCATGTTTGTCGACTGACGTCATTATAAGGATTGAGCTGTATTCGTCATGAAGTTGTTTGTCGACTGACGTCATGTTTGTCAACTGATGAAATTACATACCGGGACACCGGGACATAAATGACGACCGGGACACAGGGAATATAAATGACGACCGGGAACCTCAAAGAGAAATTACAGACTGGGACACCCGGACACAAATCACGACCGGGATACAGGGAATATAAATGACGACCGGGACACAGGGACTTACGCGCGCGGGGGGGCTTGGGGGGGGGCGCGAAGCACCCCACCAACTAGGTGTTGGGGTGGCGCGAAGCGCCACCCCAACAGCTAGTATATTATATTTAAACCTTTTTAATGTTTCCAACTCTAAAGAGCATAAGTCCACAACAGTTTCGGGGGGAGGGGGTCAGCTTCCGCAGGAGCCACAGCAGGGGGGGGGGGGTCACGGCTGGGGATTTCCCATTTTGCTTAGATTTTTCACTTTGATTTGGCTTTTTTGCTTATATTTGAGTCAGGAGAGGGGCACTGTAATTAATTTTTCCCCGGGCACCACCAACCCTAAGAACGGCTCTGTGTAAGTCTATATTCTATTGTTTGAAAAATTGCCTATGAAATACATCTTGAAGATTTTTACTCTTAGATTAAAAATTGAGAAGTGTCCAAATCATCAGAACCCTTTAGTCTTCAGTTTTATTGATTATGAGCTAGAATTTGATTAAGCCGACAAAAGAGCTTTAGCGAAGGTCCTATCCTTTTATGGCATGCTAGATAAATACATTAAAGTATTTAGTGTTATGTATTTATGAGAACAATATTGCTGTGGTTAAGGTTGGTAAGTAAGTAAGTATTAAGTAAGACGGCACTAGACCCTTAAGGTCCAAACCCGGCGGAGCTGATCTCCGTTTCGTGGCCCTTCAGCCAGGAAGTGCAATGGGGGGTTGGGGGCCAACCATCCTGTGCTTTCGCAAACTCTTTCTGCTCACCTTTCCCAGATTTGTCCAGGTCCCATTTAGAGCTGGGTGGACTCAAGCTGAGCAAACAGTAACGCCACTGACCCCCGTCCCGAACCAAACAACGGGCCACTCCTGGGATTGAACCTGTGCCCCATGGACAAAGAATTCTAAAACCAGCGCGCCAGCCACTTAGCCAAGACGGCTAAAGGTTTCATAGATTAAAGTTTATAGTTAAGGTAGCAAATGAAGTTAGTAGCTGGTTTCGTACAAAGCTAAGAGTTAAGTGGGCTTTTCTTCTATCTCCGTTTACATTGATCATTTTGATTGACTTGGTCGTAACTCGGCAAAGGCTATGGGAGAACATGGATTCATACGCGAAGGAAAAACTCTCCTATATCCATTTTAAATAGATTATTTGAATGTCCTTGTTGAAAATGTTACAAAATGAATGATTTATTTATTTAGATGTTTTACTTCAGGGCGCAAGAGTAGGCTTGAAAATTAATGCTAAGAAGACTAATTCGCTTAGACTGGGAATAAGTGAAAGTGAAGAAGTGATCGATACTATTCATAGCAAATATAGTGGATATCGTAGAGAAGATAAAAGTAGAATAACCATGGTCCAGGGTGCTTTTGTACAGCTGAAAGAAGTTTGAAAGAATAGAAAAAAATTCTACGAACCAAGATTAGAATGTTGAAAAATACATTGATGATAGTGATCAAGTTCGGTTCTGAAACATGGGCGCTTCGGAAGGCGGAGGAGGATTTGTTAGATGTTTTCCAGAAAAATTGCCAATGAATGGCAGATTGACAGTGATTGTCCTTTTCTGTCATCCATGTAGGGTCGTCCCCGAATGGAGTGAGAAGAGGTCGTAAGAAAAAAATTGAGGGAAACTGAAGTTCTTGAGAGGGGGTAAAAAGGGAAACTTTGAATAGACTGGTATGAAGGAGGAGCGTGCACAGCTGTAATAGCCTGAGGCAGCTTAGTGTTGCAGGGAGTTGACAGTAGTAATAGTAGTTTCTAGAAGTGTTAGAGGATGAATAAAGGGAAAAAACAAACAGGCAGATTATAGAAAAGCATATATTCAAATCTATATATATATAAATAAGTTGTATGCATGTTCGTTTTTTTTGTATGTTTTTTTTTGTGCAAAGAGGGTTTCCATATGACGTCACTATAAGTATATAAGGCTTTGCATATGACGTCATTATGTGTCCCGGTATCCCGGGAAACAGGGACACAACTACAACGGGGACGTCGGGGGGGCACAGGGGGGATATATAAATGACGACGGGGACACAAGGAATATATATATATATATATATATATATATATATATATATATATATATATATATATATATATATATATATATATATATATATATATATATATATCCCCGTTGTAGTTGTGTCTCTGTTTCCCGGTCGTCATTTATATTCCCTCTGTCCCGGTCGTCATTTGTGTCCTGGTCTGTAATTTCTCTTTGAGCGTCCCGGTCGTCATTTATATTCCTTGTGTCCCGGTGTCCCGGTCTGTAACGTCATAGTCTTCAATGGCTCTGGTGGTGCAGCCAGTTGAGGAAGTTTAACTTTTCCTGAGGCGCAACACATTCCCATTTTTTCACCATTAAATTTCAAGGCCTTGCAATAGGGATAAATTTTAGACATAGTCCCGATTTGAACACATCTACTCAAGCTATAATCATCGACTGGGCTGTACCTGAATGCCAGGCGATAATTTTGACGTTGCTCTTGTGATTCCTCGGCACGCTTTCTTTTGGCATTATCTCTTTGAACCGCAAGGCTGTTTTCACGTTGTTCTTGTGATTCCTCGGCATGATTTTTTTCATGATTTCTCTTTGATCCTCAAGCCTGTTTTCACGTTGTTCTAGTGATTCCTCGGCACGCTTTCTTTTAGTATTATCTCTTTGACCCGCGAGTCTGTTTTCACGTTGTTCTTGTGATTCCTCGGCACATGTTTTTTGTTGGTAATTTCTCTTTGAGACGCAAGCCTGTTTTCACATTGTTCTTGTGATTCCTCGGCACGCTTTCTTTTAGTATTATCTCTTTGAGCCGCGAGCCTGTTTTCACGTTGTTCTTGTGATTCCTCGGCACGCTTTCTTTTCTTACTTTCTCTTTAAGCCGCAGGCCTTTTGGCATCAACTCTTTGAGCCGCTTCCTCGGCTGTTTCTTCTGCCATTGTGGGATTTATACTAAAATTTCTCTTTGAATTAAGTTGTTGAGCAGCTTCCTCGGCTGTTTCTTCTGCCATTGTAGGATTTATACTAAAATTTCGCTTTGAATCGCCCCCTTATATACTTATAATGACGTCATATACAAAGCCTTATATACTTATAATGACGTCATATGCTTACAAACAAACAAACATACAACTTATATATATATATATATATATATATATATATATATATATATATATATATATATATATATATATATATATATATATATATATATATATATATATATATATATATATATATATATATATATAGCTCGTTAAAAGAGCAAGATGGTATCTAAGCTGGGTTCCTCCATTCTTCAAATGCATAGTGCTATCCTTATCTATCCCGCAAGAAACTTTCCACTTTAGCCGCTTAACACTACACTTAATAACAGAGGGAAACAATAAAATCAGCAGGTGATCTCCTTGTCAAAATTTTTTTCAACCTGTTCTTTATAATTCTTTTCCATATCGTCATCTGAGACCGATAAATTAGCTGTATAATAGGTGAACTATTAGTTTGGTAAGTCACACATGTTTATGAGTCCTATTGCAGAGATTTCAAGTTCCTACCTACAAATGTGATTTTCTTTTTACTCGAAGAGAGATTACAGATGCGTGTTTGATTCAGTTTTTTTAGGGGTGGTCGCATCGAACCAATGGTCCTAGAAGACTCGGAGAGGGGCTCATTAGAGCGGAAAACAAAATTTTCAGTGCCTTTTTGAAGTAATCGAAAAGATTGGAGGGCAAAAAGCCCCCACGCCCCTTTTTTCCCCAAGAACATCCAATCAAAATTTTGAAATAGCCGTTTGATTCAGTATAGTTGAAAGGTCCAATAACTATGCCTTTGTGGATGACATGACCCCAATAGTCTGGGAAAGGGCTGTAAGTTTCGCAATTTGTCTACTGGTCAAGTATAGTTTTTGTAATTGGGAAATACACAGAATTTTTTTGGACGGGAATTTTCTGCGGGTGTGGGGGGAGTTCCCATGGGGGTTTTACATGGAGAAGGGCAGGGGGAAGTGGATTTCCTGGCATGACATAAAACACGATCAAACATTGAATACAATTTTTCAACTAAAAGTAAGGATCAACAATAGAACTTACAACGAAGAGAAATTATTCCATATAATAGGAGAGCTGTCCCTACCTTAACCCTCGCTCTTTACGTTAAAGCTTGAATTTTGTCACGATTCTTTCACAAAAACTGATCAAACACAACGATGGTCGAACTTGCATGAGTAAGTATTTTTAAAGAATTTTAAGACTTTAGCGTAAAGGGTGAGGGTTAAGGAACGGACAATCTCTCTTATACACAAAACAATTTCTGTTCGTTTAAAGTTTTGGTGTTCCTCCTTACTTTCAGTTAAAACTTTTTTTTTCCTTTTCTTTAATAGATCATAGGTCCTATACAGAGTTCATTTATTTTAACACGGTTATTAAATGTGGTTAATTATCATGAGACTTAAGGGACTCAGTACCAACGCTGATAAAACAAAAAGTAGGTCAGTAGCAGATTCGTCTTAACACCTGAGATGCGATAACCAGCACATTGAGCAGGACGTTCCTCCTGCTCAATACCTTGGGATACCTCCCAAGGATACGATACCTCCAAATACCTTGGGAGGACAGTGATAAATACGGGTTCTACTGAAAAAGATATATCACGCCGCACCGGGTAGACCTCCAGTACACTCAGTAGACTGAAATTGGTATGAAGGTCGCAGATTTTCTCCCTCCGACTCAAACTTCGTCTATTCAATAGCAACATCATCCCCGTCCTGCTATATGCTTCTGAAACCTGGGACCTGAACAACACACAAGAAAGGCGAATTCGAGCTTTCGAGAATGTATGTATTAAACATCCATTGGTCATAAAAAAATATCTAATGAGAAGGTGAGACGGATGACCGGACAACCCACAGTGACAGATGTCATTAGGATACGTCGGTGGAAATATCTGGGGCATGTACTTCGTATGAATGAATTCCAGATCCCAAAAGTGACGTTCCAGAGACGACCCGAAGTAAAAAGAAGAAGAGGCAGGCCGCGCAATACACTCATGCGCACATATCAGACAGACCTGCGAAATATAAATGCTTCCCTTCAACCGACGTGGAAAGATGTTCTTGCTGCGGCACACATGAGGGATGACTGGTGGCTGGTTGTAGAAGCCCTAGGCGCCCCTGGAGGCACAAGAGGATCTAAGGGTCTAAGGTAATTATCAATTTTACTTTTTAATAAAGTCAAAACGATAAAAATATACAGTTTTGCCAGTCTCAACAATGTTTACGCAAACCTTATAGTACAAAATAGCCATAAAGTCTCAGTATTATATGGGCTATTTTCACAATTTGTGGCTTTGGAGAGAGACCAATGCTGCATTTTCAGATTTTTGAATGGCAAGAAAAGATTATATAAAAATGCTTACTACTGCGCAACAGCAGCTTCCTTCTTTTTGTTCGACTTCATCTTCAAAAAGGACAATCCACTTTTCTTCTTCTTCTTTCCAACTACAGGTGAACCTTCAGAAATATCATGACCTGCTGAATTCTGAAAAAGAGAATTATCTATAAACCTTAAATACAAAACTTTAAGTTATCAAATCTACTAGTATTTCCTTATCTAATGAAAATTAGGCATTTCATTCAAATTCTGTCGTTGCAGGAAAATATTGACCACATTCTTTTCATCAATTCAATTTTTGAACAGTATTGACATCTATATATTCAATATACTTTTCAAATCTGAAGTTTTTATTAAAATAAACATAGCCTGAAAAGTGTTGAAGTACATATATTTTGGACACCTTGGATTTTTCACACGTTTCTGGTGATTTTAACTTTTCTTTCTTTCTTTTTTTTTGGGGGGGGGGGGTGAGAATTTAGAAAAACAAACATTTATTTGTCTCAGTTGCTCGTTATATATCATGAATTTCTTATGCATTCAGCTAAAACAAATTAGATTTTACCTTCACAGTGTGAGATGTGAAGGAGGCCCTAGACGGTCAAGTTTCAGTCAATAGATTGTAATGTGCTTCAGTCAACCTTAAATCGACCCCTCAATAAACCCTTCAATCTCGACAGAAACTAATGTAACACACTGTTTTTAATTGTTGATGGACGGTTTGAGTCAGTCGATTGACGGAAGCTAATCAAAATGATTGACCGTCTAGGGCCTCCTTAAATGAAGCAGACACTATCCAGATTCATGGGCAAAAATTACACACCCATCTTTTTCTTTTTGGTCAGAACAATTTTTGGCCCAAGGTTAAATACGATCCCCGTGTCCCTATTTCTCACGCGTAGTTTTCTATTTCACGTAGGATTTGCAAGCCCATGCCAAAAACAGTTTTTTATGGCCCTTGGTATTTACCAAGTGACATATAGCGATCGCGAATTCTGTAGGGACCAGACCAGATTAAATTGGAAATAGTTGTTTCCCCGATCCGACCACCTGGGAGGGGGGAGAGTGGGGGAAATTCAATTCGGAAAAAATTAGAAAAAATGTGGTATTTATAACTTACGAACAGAAGATCGGATCTTAATCAAATTTAATATTTAGAAGGAACTCGTGTCTCAGAGCTCTTATTTTAAATCCCGACTAGATCTGATGACATTGGGGGAGTTCAAGCGAGAAACCGGAAATCTTGGAAAACGCTTCGAGTGGAGAGAACAGGATGAAACTTGGTGGGTAGAATAAGCAAATGTCAAAGATACGTGATTGACGTAACCAGACTGGATCCGATCTCTTTGGGGGAGTTAGAAGGGGGGAGTCCAGTGCCTTGGCGAGTTCGGTGCTTCTGGACGTGCTAAGACGATGAAAATTGGTTGGTGTGTCAGGGATCTGCACAAAATGACATGATAAAATCGTTCTCCCCGATTCGGCCGTCTGGGGGCTGAAGGGAGAGGAAAAATTAGAAAAAAAATGAGGTATTTCTAACTTACGAGTGGGTCATCGGATCTTAATGAATTTGATGTTTAGAAGGACCTCGTGTTTCAGAGCTCTCATTTTAAATCCCGTCCGGCATTAAGCCTCTGATTTTCCTTTTAAATCAATATATTGATTCTTAGAATTTTGCTAGAGCTCCTGCCATACGAACTCTTGGCTCTTCCGATCTCGTCACAAGTCCCATATGAGCTCTTAGCTCCTGTTTTTATGCTTTTTTCTTGATAGATTTATAGATCTTGTTATCACTTTTACAGTTTCAGACTTATAGAAATGCGGAGTTCATGCTAAAGGGTGTGCCTGGAATAACAGAGCAACCCTTTGACAATTGCAGTTTCCAAAATCATTCCAATTACCAATAAAAAGGGCCTTTTTCCTTGATATCGTTTCCTTTCCCGAATAAAATGATAATCTTCATGTGAATATTTTAAAATCTAAAAGTTTAAAACTTATATGTTTTTTACTAATACAAAAATGTATTATTTATTCATAGTATAATTCATATATACTAATTCATATAGCCTACATTCCCTGAAAAAGAAAACCTCTGGTTTTAACTTGTTCGTCTTGACTAGATATTAATGAGACAACTTTTGCAGGATTGTCAAAATAAATATTTTTACAATCGTTTGCTAAAAAACACGTTAATTTTGACCCTAGTTTTTGAACCTAGCTGACTATTTTCCGCCCTCTTTCAAACGTTCAACTGCTTCACAGTGCCATAATTTCGTCTAAATCCTGGGAGGGAGGAGGCAAAGTTGGAGTCAATTTTCCCAATTCAAGCGAAAACGACAGTGAAAAATGAAAAGTGAGTCATATAGTACTACAAAGGCAACAGTAAAGTAAAGAAAATTAATCTGTTTTTGTGGATGCTTGAATTACGTAGGTCGGTCTTAGTTTTAACAAGACTTTTGAAGATGCTAAATTTCAGCTGGGGGGCAGCTAACCCCCCCCCCCCCCCCCCCCCCATACCAAATTGCACCCCTGTTGCTTCGCAATAGAAAATTCTAAAATTCGCTGCTAAAACTATACTTTTTCGCTTAGATTCGCTACGCCTATTTTAGCAAAAAACAAACAAAAAACTATGCCACAAGACAGCAAATTTTCTAAAATACTGCGTAAAATTGGCGTTCTTCTATTACTCTATTGTCTACATTATTGTCTTAACTCAAAATCCGGGGGGGGGGGGTAAAAAAGACATTGGAGTCAATTATAGCCGGTACTAGCTTGAAGGTACCGGTTGCTAGTTTGAAAAAAAAAAAAAAAAAAAAAAAAAAAAAAAAAAAAAAAAAAAAAACACAACCTTACCTCTTAAGTTCTACATAATTAGCATGGTAACGATGCGTCCCTTGTGAGGGAATTCCGTTACCTTGGTTTTAATTTTAATAAGTCCTTGCCCCATTAAGAACTTATTGATTTATAAACAGCATTTAACAACATGTGTATCGTATGAAACACATAAAATTAAACTTGTGAATAATAAAACGTATGAATAGTTATTCAAAATTACTTGAATCTAATTGTAAAAACGAAAAGACTATACTAAAATTCACACATCGATGTAACAAATCATGAAACCGTTTTTTCTTTTTCGAAACAGGAGGAGTGTTGGCCAATGTACCGGCCTAAAGAGACTTAAAGATGTAACAAGGTTGTCAATGGCAGTTCTGGTCTCTTTTGCGCCCTGAATAAGATCTTGATTACCCCCCCCCCCCTCCGGCTTCCAAAATATTTCAAGGCCAAATTAAAATAATATTAACAAAAATTTCTGTTTATTTAAATCTGATTTTTCTTTCTTTAGTCTATAACAAATTATTAATTGTTTAATAATAATTAATAATTAATAAAATTATTAATTAAGTCCCAATTGATTGCTTCTAATTCTTCGCGTTCTATGCTCACTAATGCTAAATCATTTTGTCAAGCCTAGCCTATAGTCGATCTGAGGTACGTTAATATTGATTTAACGACTGATCATTGTTGGCCATTGACACTACAATCGCTAATAATATGTGATAGACAACTCTTACGTTTGCGAAGACCCCCTCATCTCCGCATTGCACAATAAATTATAATAACATTAAAACTAATCAAATTCGGCCTGTTCACTTTTACTTCAAGGAATGGCGATGAAGGTATGGGGGGAAAAATTCGGATTCAATTTGCTTATAATTGCTCCTAACTGCACCCTCTACTTTTTCTAACAAAAGGAAAATTTCGAAAGTTACGAAATGATTATAACCGTGAGATTATTTATTTGAAATTTCTGCGCCCGGACAAGTGCCCCCACTGCTCCTACCCCCCTAAACCGCCCCTGGAGGTCGTAGTTGTAAAATAAGTAATCTATAGGGTTGCCATGGGTAGTACATTTACACTACATTTTTGGAAAAATAGTGACTCATAGGTACGTATAAAGTTGCTAGTCCTTTTTTATTATTTCTCGTCGAAGTAAACAAATTTTAGAAAGCGTGAACATGTTCAAAAAATTTACCTTTAATAGACCTACAATTTTGTAGGTTTAGGACACCATTAGATGAAAATGTCTGAAGAGAGTACTTTTCCGCTTTACAATACTTTTTTCCATGTAAAAGAGTGAGTTTCAACAGCGAAGAGGTAACCCTGGCAATGTACCATTCAAAGGGAAAAAAAAATCAAAATAATGATTTTCCAGTCCAAGTATAGCAGTTCTGGAGACTGCTATACTGGATGCTCAAAAATGGATACAAAAATATTCAGAGAAAAAGACTTACATCTCTGCTGCTTGACACACTTTGGGGGTTGTCAACATCATCACCATTGACAGTATCTGAAATTAAAAAGAATAAAAACGATTTACTCTTTCAAACATTGACTTATTAAAGTAAGCACTACAATTGAAGAATGCTGGGTTAGTTTTTATAACAAAAAGATTCAAAAGGTAAGTAGCAACTAAATAGACTTCATGCACAAAAGGCGCAAAAATAAAAACGGAAGAAAGAGGGATGGATCATGCTTAGACAAGGATTTTTCTCACCTCAAAGATGCTCAATTTCAACAGAAAAGCCACAAGAGATTCGTCAATTGGTGTAATATGTGAACTACAGTCTTTTACAATCTACAGAATTATATTTAAACCTTCGCAGTTACCAAATACAAAGTGTATATAAGCGATAAACTATAATGTGTCATGTAATACACCCACTCAGGAATGTACATAGTGGAGATGCCGGCTTGTAGACTCACCTCCATCAAATTATCCAATTTTTTCTTTTCTCAATTACTTTCTTACATTATTTTTTTAATTCCGACAGATGCTTGTTTTTCCAAATTCAACACCCCTCCGCGGAGCAAATTTACATTGACAGGCCGGGAGCCTTCAATATCTTATGTTATTCTATCTTTGAAGGATTAGTATCAACCTGGAAAAATGAGACATCGAATTGCTGAACTGTCTTTGCTTTATACTGACTCTAGACGCACTGTATCACGCACGTGCGTAGACGAATGGGGGGGGGGGGGAATCTTGTGACCGCATCTCCCAAAATCTATTTTTCTTAATTACTTTTTCTTTAATATCTCGAATTCTTCAAATAATTATATATATATATATATATAATATATATATATATATATATATATATATATATATATATATATATATATATATATATATGAATCCCCTTCCCAGAGGACCCCCCCCCCAAAAAAAAAATTGTCCGACTCGTAGAAACATATACAAACAAATTTCTGGTGTGTTTTAGAATCTTTTATGTGTAACCCCCCCCCTTCCGGAACAAAAATCCTGGATCCGGCCCTGCATGGGTCAAATACCTTTTTTTAATTTTACGCAGTTTTTTTCTTTCAATTTGATTATTTTTAAAACTTCATTTTAAGTTCTTTTTTTTAATTTAATTTTGTTTAAATGACTAATATACGACGATTTTACAGCCAGACAACAATATATTCGACTACTTTTATGTTATGTTAGAGCCTATACTCTGAAAATAGGCTAAATCCATGGACGTAGCAAATATACAATTGGGAGGAAATAAATATAGTATATTTTATGGCTGCAAGAGTACCTTCACCCCCCCTTAGATATATAAAACCGATATTGTTTATTCTCATAAGTTGGCCTTGAGCTTGAATTGGTCTTTTTGTTTTCACACTAAAGAGTTTCGGTAACCAATACAGCTAGACAACCCTATTTTAGTATCAATCAAAAAAAAAAAAATTGGAGCCGGTAAACTCGAAATTCCACACTCAAGTTTCCATTCTTATATATATTTACCATCTCTGTGACAATACCCCACTTAACCACATATTATCAAATAACGTTGTCGGACCCAAATTACCCTGCTGGTATTAAAGTCGACCCCAAATTACCTTGTTTGTATTAAAGTCGACCCCAAATTACCTTGCTGGCATTAAAGTCGAACCCAAGTTACCTTGCTAGCATTAAAGTCGAACCTAAATTACTTTGCTGGCACTTATGTCGCTGGTATTAAAAATGTCCAGCCATCTATCATTCCCAAAATAACTGTCTGTCATATTCACTTATTTTGTCACACAGACATTAGTTCCAAAGACAACAAAGATAGAACTGATGCAATTATATCCACTTACGGAAGATACCCGCGCAAGAGCTCCCAGATAAGAGCTCTGAGACACGAGGTCCTTCTAAATATCGAATTTCAATAAGATCCAATTAACCGCTCCTAAGTTAAAAAAAACTCATTTTTTCATTATTTTTTAATTACCGTATTACGCCCCCCCCCCAAAGAGAGCGGATCCAATCCGGTTCTGTCAATCACGTATCTGTGACTTGCGCTTATTCTCGTTTGTCTGAGCCAAGTCTGAGACCGCTGTCATAAAAGTTGTGAGATTAAATACTAAATAATAAACAATTTGATGTGCTAGTTTGAAATTGGTTATCAGTTCAGATTCAAATTAAGGTTACACCTCTACAAGTATTAGTAGGGTATACAACCACTTATACAAGTGGTAAGGGAGATCAAATAGACCCAAGAATTCCTCACATTCCCGTATGAATATGCCAAAAGAGCCATATTTTCCTTGCATTGTCAAAATTTTTAGATATAGTTAAAAACAAGTTGTTTTTTTTCTTCAACTGAATATACAGTGGTGGTAAAGATGAAAACAAGCAAACATTATCCTATATATATATATATATATATATATATATATATATATATATATATATATATATATATATATATATATATATATATATATACGAATGTCTTCTCTCTTCCTAAGACTCTGCTCTTCACAATAAAGTTTAGCTTGTGTATTATTGAAAATGCGATTTAGATTCATAGCTAATTATAATTTAATAAAAAATTTGATTTATCTTTTGTAAAATAAAAACGAATTCGTTAGTTTGAGTGATCGGCATAATCATATACACTACTTATCAAATTAGTCAGATCATTTGAAATCATTAAGAAATCTGAACTTTTCTATCCTTCAGTTAAATTATGTCCTTAATAAAAGGCGATAATCCTTAAAAAGAAATTTTTAAAGCAGAATATTTAATAACTGTGAGTTAAATCTACAATCGTTGATTATACAAAATTCTTCGCCAAAGAGGCTCAAATCAGTGACATCCACAGATACTAAGGGAAGGAGACAGCAATACATTTTGTTTTAATATAGGCGGGGGAGTGGGGGCAATTGTGTTGTTTTCTTCAATTATTTCAACGAAAGAAGAAAAGAGTAATTTTTCAGTAAAAATACTGTAAAATCGTTATTTTTCAATATCTTCAATGTGAAATGTAATTGATCAAATGTAATTAATTTTAAAGCTGAACTGAGCTGTGAGGTTTTATAAAAAGAAAAAAAGAGTGGCTTAGGAAAAAGAAGGGACAGACTAAGAAGAGACAACGAAACAGCCTCGAAGCCATTCACCTAAATTTTGATTATAATGCAATCTTGCTTAAAACTAATTGCAGAGTTAACCTCTAGAAGCAGCTGTCCTACCAAAACGCACTCCTACTTGCTATAGTCTATTTGTAGCAAAAATTTACAGATAACTAATTCTAATTATAATTTCAAAAATATAGTAAAATCAAGCTGATTGTATTCAAACTACAAAAAAAGATTTAGATCCTTGAAAAGACTAAATCAAATGCAAGAAAACAAAATTATTCATTCCAGTTCATCGGCTTTTCTAACAAGAGAAGGCGATTTAAGTGGTGAGTAACGAGGAATGGCTGGTTCGGAAGTGATCGTGTCCTCCTTCTCTTTATCCATTGAAATAAAATGAGGATGATCTTCACAGCAATTATAATCCCACGAAAGACAAGAGCCCTCACTACCAGCGTCCTCATCAATAAAAACAAGTTCAGGTTGATCTTTGACAGGACCCGGTGCATACGAAGTTTCAATTTCAAATACAACAGGATCAAAAAGGTCAGTAGCAACTCTGATCTTAGATTCTTTGCAGTTGAATGAAGGGCTGGGTATCTCAATTGATCTCTCAAAGATAGGTGGAAAGACAGTGACACATTTTGATCTGAGACTGTTAAATCGAAAATAAGATTCTGATGATAATGGTTCAGCACGAAGCATTTCTGGAGAATCATTTTCAACGATACACACACTGGATTCTGCTTGACTGGAATAACCGCTCGAAGATGAGCTGGGTGGTGGACCCGTCTCCTTGAACAAGTTTTCCATGCTCGATGAAAGATTAGGGTGAACGTGGATATCCATAAATTCATCCACTTGATTAACCGTGTCATCAGAGACCATGCCTGCAATAATATCATCCGTTTGGTGCAAGGAATTCAGAAGATCTGGATAGTTCTCCAAGTAAAATTCAGAATTCTCGGAATACACATCCTCGTCACGATTCATAGAGACATTTTCACAACGAATGGACTCTTTCTCAAATCCAAAATTCGGATCATCAGCGAGATTCAAAATAAAGTCACGGCGTTCTACAAAATTATTGTCTTTTTCATTCATTTTGTCACTATCTCTGTTAATATCATTCTCACTGCAAATGGAAAGATCATTTGGAGGAATAGTACAGACATTGTCGTCAATATCATCATCTACTGCTTCAACGTTTTCAGTCTCATAAATAAAACCATAATTGATACATTTCGCATCGTCATTCTCCTCAAAGCAATCTTCAAAAACATCATGAGCATTATCACTAACAGGCGAGGAACAGCATAAATCAAACTCTTTATCGTTGTTTAATTCCGTCATTTCCACTTTGGAATATTCAGGCTTTAGAGCATTAGCAGAGAGGACATTGGATACCCCCAAAGAATCAACTGAATCTTGAAACCCAACGGGATTGGCACAATCAAAATAAACTGAAGCCATGGACCTCACACCAAGCTTGAAGCTCTCTAACACAAGCAAACTTGGGAAGGAGGGGGATTTTCTTAAATCAAGACTAAAGGTCCTGATTATTCCTAAGTCACTTAAACTTTGAGATCGTGACAAAAATCCTTGTTGGGTAATTGTCTCATTGAATTCACAGTCAAATATTTTCTTTAAAGCTTCCTTAGTTTGAAGGGAGCTGCGCAGAAGTATGTGACCTTCTTCTTCCATGTCTGAAGAAGCATAATCGTCGTCTGTTTCAACCAAGTAAAAATCTTCCGGATCAACGGAGACTTCAATCAGCGAACCTAATAAAAGAAGCAGAGCAAACATTCTCGCGCTAATAGCATGCCCTATTTAGCTAAATTGACTTAATTAATGTTAATTTGATTAATTAATGTTAATACAATTTCACCGAGAAGTTGCTTAGATCGGATCAGTTCCCATATACTGCGGTTCATAGGAAATCGCACCAACTTCACGAATTACGAATAAATTTTTATCAGCCTTTTCGCGGAAAAACACAAATCCACGTGCGTTGAAATTTTCCACGCAAATGAGAATATTTGCATGGGAACAAAAGAGAAACAGCTGATTGGTCAATTGCTTATATGCTGAAATACTTTAATACCACTCTTTTACTTCTTTGTAGAAGTTCAGCAGTAGCAAGCGGATTAAAACTTATTTCTGTAAGACAAGGCAAACGTACCCGCAATTTTTACGAACAATACCCGTGATTTTCTAAGTATTTCTAGACATTTTTCTGCATAACATATGCGCTCAAATTGCGCTCTCCCAAAACTCGCAGCACGTGGGAACTAAGGGCCAGACAGACAAGTTAAATTTTTCGTGTGTCTATCAGCTTATATAGAAGACAGATTTCAAGGAAAGATGGAGGAGGGGGCAAGAGGCTGTGATCAGAAAATTCTCTGCAGAATCACTGAGCACAGAAAAAACTGGTGCATTCGCGTTTATGATTATGAAGCACTCGTGTCAAACAGGCGGCAACGCAGAAATAGAATTCAGAAGAGGCCCAAGGGTGAAATCACACTCTGTGCAGAGGCATTTCTGGCCTCTTGCGCCCGGGGCATAATCATATTCCCCCCTCCCTCTGTCTGCCACAAAATTGTCAGTCTAAATTTCCATTTTTTAACAAAATTATTTTCAATTCATTAATTAAATAATAATTTTACTATATTAATTAATAATATATTTAATAATATAAGTTGAATTATATTAATTAATAATATGTTATTTTCATTTATTAACTGCACCCTCTAATTTAATAAATAAAATTTCAAATACAAAACGACTATCTGTTAAACTCTTTATTTGAAATTTTGCGCCCAGGGCAAGTGCCCCCTTGCCTAAAACGGCCTCCGACTCTGGGCACAGAAATATTTCATCTACGTTTTTTTTACTATTTTTATGTGGGCAATTTGCTTTGGTATGACAGTGCGAGTGCGGACATGCATGCATATAAGGGAAAATAAAGAAAAATGATAAAGATAAATAAAGAAAAATGAGAGAAAAGATTGACACCAATATAAGCAACTCCTTAAAACCATGTAACCGTTTGTCGTTCCACCAAAAGTTAGCAACTATTAAATGCAAAATCGATGCAAAATCAAAAACCACAATCCCTTTCTAGTGAGCTCTTTTTTCAACTGACCTTTATTTCGTTTGGTATCCCGACTCAAAGAAAGCGAACGACGCTTGAAGAATCGATTCAAAGTTTGTGTCCCAGGCACTAGCAAACAAATAACAAATTAAAATGGCAAGACAACACAGTGGCAACAGCCAAAACAATGTGCCCTAATAGCTTTCTTACAAAGTCAAGGAAGTATAATGCGAGGGAAAGCAAAACAATCTTGTCCGCAAAGAGAGCCGAATTCCGAGCAAAATTCCTTGCTAGTAGTTATAAAAAACGATGCCCTGTGAATTTAGTTATTTACAAAATATATCAATTTTAAACCAAGATTACATACATTTTTTTTTCAAATTCAAAAACTAGAAAGAAAAGACAACACCAAGACATTCGTCGTCTTGTAGAAGATTTCTAATTAAAATCGGCGTCCAATTTATAGTTTAAATCAAAACAATTTGATATTTATGAAGCTATGGCGCAATCAGCACCTCTAGGACACTTAAAAACTAGTTGTAAGCCAAACAGAACACCATAGGTTCTGTTCCCAGAGGTGCAATGAGCACCTCAATGACACTTATGAACTACCCGTAAACCGAATGTAACACCAAGGGCTCCCTCCCGAGAGATGCTATAAGCACCTCTAGGACAATTAGGCCCCAGTCGTAATCCAAACAGAACGAATGCCAAGGCTTAGCACTAAAAACCTCATTAGACAGGTTTGACTCATATGTATCATATATTTCATTTTTCTATGTTTCATTCCCATGTTTCGTATTCGACATTTTCATAAAACATATGAAACTACCAAGGACATCAAAACAAAAACCCTTTTTTGCCCTTCGGCCCCATTTTAGGTCTATTCATACACGAAAACCGCAACTCTGAGAATTTTCTTCTAGTTGTTTCAAAAATATGAAGTTTTTAGGGAATCCGTCAGTGTTGCCATGTTGAACCGAGAAAATAAGGAAGCAAAACTAATTAGATACGTTTGACAACGCTTTTCGGCCGTAAAATTTTAAACTTCATCGATGTGATAATTCCCAAGGATAAGAACTTCAAAGGGAAGCTTCACCTTCCTATGCTGTTGGATTGTTTTGAAAAATAAATTTTTGGCTTGTTTTTGCTAAAATATCTAAAAATGTATTTTTAACTTATATTCGCTTATTTTTCAGCCGCGGTTCTTTTCTTTTTTTTTTATTTGGCACTGCTACTATCAAAACTGCGTAACTGCACAAGGAGGTCATTTTCATTGAAACTTATATTCACGAGTTTCCCTTCTTTTTAAGATGCACGTGATTGTGTAAATTTCCAAATAATCAATTCACAAAATCACATCAAATCAATTATAATACCATTAGGTAATTATATAGGCCATTGATTGGTAATTATGTTGGGAGGGGGGGTCTCATGCATAAGAACAATAATATTTACTGTATATAATTTGTAGTATTGATACCCTAGTGAAAACCAGTTTAAGGGAAACTTGATAGTGTGTATATACTAATCCGACAAAGATGTAAAACCAAATCGTTACGATTAATAGTCGAATCTGACATTTTCACGCTTCTGATATGATTACCAAAAAATCATTTGCTAGGCTTTTCTTAAAGAGTGGATTTTGCACAATAGTGAACGTTCAATCACACTTTGAGTTCGAGATCGACATCACTTTGCTGAGGAATGTCACTTACGTTCTGCCTGTACTAGAATGCGTAAGTCCTGTTTAGAGCCCGAGTGTCCAGTTAAGCTCCGGGCTAAGCCAAAATATTCAAGTCATTCCAATACTGGCTTGTAAAATTATGACGGAAAAAGTTGTACTTCCTACGAAAAGGCTCTTAAATTACTGGGACTTGAGTCACTCCGCAACCGTCACCAAAATCTTATAATCAAATCTGGATAATTCATTCTAAGGAATTCAAAACAAAGATGTATGCTCCCCTCCCCCATACACCCACGAGCTAGAAGACAGAAGAGATTGGATCCGGTTCATTGCCGCACAATGCGGTATTTTTTGTTCCGCTTTTCACTGGTGTGTTTAACAGCATAAAGTAATTGTAGTTCATGTTTGTGCAATTTTTATGTACCTTGTAAACAACTCAGTTTTAGTGTTTCTTAGTGCTATGTCAGGAATGTCAACAAATATGTCTATGTCTATCCTCCCCTTGAAAACAGCTTGGCAAACGGTTTTTATGACAATTTTTGACGGTTTTATGACAATTATTTCAAAAGTGAGAAAACATCAGATACGATCTTTCGGCATGACGACGACGAAATATTAATTCATTAGTTTAATTAAAATAACTTTGTTTTATTACTTAAATTATTGATTTAATTTATGAAATTCGAAGAAATTAGTTTTTAATAAACTTTAATTAGTTCTTTTAATAAAACTTTAATTAAACTTAATTCAACTAATATTAATGAATTCATGAACTAATAAACTGAGTCAAACATTGATTTAAATTGCAAATTCAACCGTCTATAAAATCAGTTCAGCTAAGTTTGGTTTGAGATTGAAATATGTTTCTCTAATACTCTAAATTTGATAGTTGAAAAATACTCGATGCAATGATAAGCCTACCTATAAATGACCTTTCCCGCAAAACTTCCTTGACTTCATAAAAGAATAAATAAAAATTAAAAAGCTACGAAAAACAAACACACGCAAATGAAAAACATAAACAACAACAAAAATCGTTGATGGGCCAGGTAGAATAAACCATTGTTTTGAATCACAACACGACAATCTGAAAACAGTCCGCTTAATGATTCGGGTTGTATAAATAATACATAAGCGAAACAAATCCTTTTAAAAGTATAGAAAAAATGATTAGTAATAATATAATAATAAAAATTAATAATAACAAAATTATATAATAATAATCAAAATAATAAAATAGCATATACAAATAAATGCTATATAATGTGATATGTAATGTTAATAATAATGATACAAAATTTATAATAAATATGAACGTAATATTATTTATGTTTATAATAAAATTATTTATAATAAATTAAAGTAAATAATACATTTGTGAACAAGATAAATGCCACATGGGCATCACTAGTTCACATTCAAGTTTTCATAAATTCAACAACAAATGTCAAATTTTCAAAATAATTAGTTTTGAGAAAAATTTGGTCAGATTGAAATGCAATACTTGTATTGCAACAAATTTAGTGGAAAAAATATAATTATTTATTTTAGGAACTACGGCCTTTTATTGAGGAATCACATCGAGATTTTGAATCAGCATCCTTTATGAGAAAAAAAAATTAAGATTTCCCCTGGCCCATTAACGTTTAAAAGCGCGATTTATACCTGTATACAGCGTATAACAAGCGTTATCTCATTTTAAAATTTTATTGGTCGGTATGCACCTTTTAACTTTAGCAATTCTTCACTCAACACCTTTTCGATTCGTCCACTTTTCAGTTTCCTCTTTCATTTCTTTATTAATAAGGTGTTTTTCGTGCTTTTTTTTACTATTTTTTTTAACGATACCTATAAATAGTGTGGCCATGATTTGTTCCAGGATGGAGAAAGTTTTTAAATCTTTTCACGCAAAGTATCCAGAGTTTGTTCTGAAAAGAAGTGTTGTGATTATTAAAGGCAGTGTTGACAAAACAAGAATAGAGGGTTCATCAAAGTTTGGAGACCCCCCCCCCCCGCACAAATCCACATTTTGCTTCCACAACTTTCTCTCCAATGATACAATTAATAGTGTCATGTTTGAACGATTTTGATGTGTAATGTTAGGAGGCGTTGGTTGTATTTTTTTTTCTCAAGTACAAATATGGGGCCCCTATCTTACAGGCAAGGGCTCCACACTTCTTGGCCACTCAATGCCCGTGGAATTCCAAGCTATCCGTGCGTTCCACGGCCCCAAGACCTGAGAGTTTTATATAAAAGGAAACAAATTGAACGAATTCATAGCTTGCTTTGTCCCCATTGCCCTTTTTCAGCTTCGAAACAATTTAAAAATGCACATCATTTTCGTTTAAGTATTATTTAAGTTAGGTATAACTTTAGTTTTATTTAGTATAATTTAGTATATATAATGTAAAATATACAATAAGTCAGTATATATGTGTAAACTAATTTAGTTCAGTTTAGTACTGATAATTTTTCCTTTGGTAGGATACCTGTTCTTAAAGTTAATTTTCGATTTAGTATAATTAGGTATAAAATAGTATATACTCAGTATAATTTAGTATATATAGCGTAAACTAATTTAGTTTGGTTTAAGTATTCATTATAATTTATCTTTAGGTGGGAACCTATTCTTACAGAAAAGACCCAGCAACAGTTACGTCGACAATTACGGACGCCCTATGCGTTATCAATGGCACTGGAGGATCTTTATTCTTTATTTGGACATTTTATTACGAATTTTAATCTCATGTTGTTTTTTTTTAGCCTCCTCTTAGCACTACAATTTATTCTTTGTTACCACCACTGGCGACAACTCAAAATTTCTAAAATATTCCAGCAAACACCATAAATAGCTTTCGACCAGCAGTGGCTTATAATAATGCCAGCCGATTTCAAATAGCTTAGCTTACCTTGGTCACGGGGAAACCTGGCCGACTTCGACCTCTCTACATGAGGCGTGGGCATTCCAGAGCCTATTAATGCAAAACAAAGAAGAAATAAATACCATGCACATGCTAAATACTAAACAAAACTAAAACTTAGTGCAATATTAAAGCAACTTAAACAAACAAAAATAAAAGCTAAATATTGTATTACCCAAAAGATGTGGGTAACTTATAAGAACAGGAACTGGTGCCCGTGTCCACAACACAAGCTATCAACACCATCTAGCACTTGGCGACACCTGACATTTTCCCAAGCTTTGTAATCTCCTTTCTGTCACGAACTGAGATCAGACAATATCCTAAAGTCTTGTGACTAATTAAATTAATTATTCTTGTTATTACACCGAAAAAATACCAGGTGTAATCACGCGCTAGATGGCGTCAATATTTTTTGCCGACACTAGTGCAAGTTCCCACTCTTATAAATGACCCTTATAAATGGCTTTTTCTAGGTGCTAGAGTCATTTAGGCTCCGTAGCATTATGAAGTGTTAGGTTTGATTCAAATATGAGACACGGTTGGATAAAAACGTTTACAACCAGCATTGTTGGGGGACAGAGTTCCTACTTGCCCCTGTAAAAACAAAGCAGCAACAAAATATCGATTCCCCACCCTCTGCGACAGCAAAGATCCAGAGGGTGTCTGGAATATTGATGGCATTTTTTCTTCTTTTTGTTTTGCTAGAAAGTCTCTTAAGCCTCGTTTCTTAGTTGTTTTGTTTTTTACCATAATTAGCGGTAGATCATGGATTTTTTTTTGGGGGGGGGGGGCTGTCTAAAATACTGATGGCCTTTTTTCTTTTCCTCTTTCCTAGAAAGGCTCTGAAGCCTCGTTTCTTAGTTTGTTTGGCTTTTAATTTTACCATAATTGCAAAATCTGTGCTTTCTAAAACCTTAAAATATGAATAAGTTCTTCAAAATTTTCAATCAATCAAATCATTTGTCATGCAGTAAGATGAGATGTTTGAATATGTTTTGTTAACATTTATTAATTAGATAAATTGAGCAATAGTGGTGCAAATCCTTTTTAGAACTTTGGGTCTTTGTATAGGGCATTATTGACATAGCCTATGATTTATTGATTTTACCTTCAGTCAGACTTTCCTACGTTTTTACCTTATTTTTGCTCACTCTTCTCCTACTTCTCTTTTTTCTTTTTCTGTTTTAATTGGCACCCACTACAACCACGAAAATGCATAACAACATATGTTTTTCATTAAAGTTAAGTCCCGTTTTTGGGTTAATTAAGTCCCATTAATTAGTCCCATTTTTTTTCCACGTTGAAGTTTCCACTTCATCAGTTCAAACAATTAAATTGCACTGCCCTTGGTACTTTGTCCCAGCAAACCAATTTTCTACTTATTGTTAAAGTTAATAAAACGTATTTTAGGAATCTATGTTAAGTCCAAGTTCATCTAAAAGATTAAGTTAGGACGGAAAAGTTTCTACTCCTACTCACTTTAGAAAATGAAAAACTATTTCGATGGGACGGATGTATCAATTAAGAAGTAAATAAGGAGGTAGCGGAAAGAGGAAAAACAAATTGAAGAAATGGAATGAGTTATTCACCAAAGTAAGAAACAATTCCTATGACAAAATTAGACAAAACTTTGGTTTTATGCGAAATAGTTTGTTAAAATATTAGAACACAACCAAAGATCTAAATTTACGTTAGAGGGGGGAGGACATGTAGCTGGGTTTTGTCGATAAATCAGCCTCAAGGAAGCAAAATATACACTAAAAATTGAGAGCTAAATACTAATACAGCTACAGATCCATAGGAAAACGAAATTTGCACCTCTTAAAACGTTCAGGTTCTGCAGTTAGCGATTCGCACATACTTTATGCCGCCAACAATGGAGGTTTGATCTTCTATTTCTTTTTAATGAGGTCAAGAGAGTTTATAATTATAATATAATATAATATAATATAATAATATATATATATATATATATATATATATATATATATATATATATATATATATATATATATATATATATATATATATATATATATATATATATATATATATATATATATATATATATATATATATATAGTTGAAGGGGATAGGTGCTCCTATCCCCTTCAACTTAAACGACTCTGAATTTCGTTTTTTTTTTTTTTTTTTTTTTTTTTTTTTTTTTTTTTCTATTACACTTATTAATCATTAAGATGTTATTTATGAATTTAAGTGAATCCAAAGTCCTTCAAAGTGGCAAGGACATAATAACAAAAATAGTAGTTGCCCACTTGACCCATCTTAGTTCTATTCCTAATTGAAAATCCCAATTTTTTTAAGATCTCTCTTTTTGTAGCTTACACATATGAAGTTTTCAAGCCAATTCACATCCTGGTCATTATTGCCACGTAGAACCGTGTAAAGAGATAAGCAAACCAACTTTCAAAGGATATCTACACCTTAAGCTGCTTGGTGTTAATTTTTCAGCTCAGTTTTTGCTGATTTTTCTTCACATGTTTTTTTTTTTTTTTATTATTATTATTATTATTATTATTATTATTATGCCTTCTACAACCAAAAACTGCACAACTGCATATGGAGCTTCTTTTTTGTTAAAAATCAAATTCCAGACCTTTCCTTGTTTCTTGGGAAATATTTTTTAGAGAGTTTTCTCCAAACTAATCCAAATAATCAGAGGTTATTATCACTGTCCATGATATTTTAAAATGTTCCCTACAGTGTAATGATCCCTAAAGTGTCATGATCCCTAAAGTGTCATGCTTTATATGGCTCTGATAATCCCTTCTATTGAAACGACTGTGCGCATCAATGTTTTTTATATACTACTAATAATATGTATATATCCATGATATATGTACATAATACACCATGTACTGCTTAATACTTTTTTATGTACTGCTTATGCTGTTTAATTTTTACCTGCTTAGACTCAATGTTTCCTCAATTAACAGACTTAATATCGATTGTGTTTTTTAGACAAACAAATTATCTGGTCAAAAAAAAAAATGATTTCAGTATCAAAGTGGAGTAAAAAATGAAATCGAACAGTTTGAAACGGTTAAGCAGAAACTTGAAAAGCCATTTAAATCTTAAAAGAGAAGGAGAAATTAG
This sequence comes from Artemia franciscana, assembly GCF_032884065.1. NCBI lineage: Eukaryota > Metazoa > Arthropoda > Branchiopoda > Anostraca > Artemiidae > Artemia > Artemia franciscana. The sequence goes on along the minus strand of NC_088870.1, from coordinate 7,146,132 downwards.
GAATTAATTTTTTGAAGAAAAAGACCTGAAAAGAAAGTTTGAAGAAAAGAAGAAAAACTTGAAGAAAAATTTGTAGTTTCTGGTAATAGCGAGCTTCAAAATGTGAGTAAAAAAGAACAGCAAAAAAAAAAATTAATGCACATGGCTATAAACAGCTTAAGAATTTGTAACTTCCTTTTAAATATGTAGTTGTTTCTGGGAAGCAACAAATTGTTAATGTTCACGGACGGAAAAAATCACAAATTGTGAACGTTCTCGTCCGTGAACATTCGTTTGAATGTTCACGGACGGAAAGTGCTACTAATTTAATTAATTAGTTTTGTTTAATTTATTTTCACGGTTCATCTTCGGAAACGCTGACAAAAATGTGGTGCTGCGCTAAAATCTTCATAGTATTGAAAAAAAAAAACTTCGAACATCGCAGTTTTAGGGTATGAACGAACCTCAGATGGGTGCAAGGGAGCAAAAAATGTGATTTTTTTTCACTCAAAAAGGTTACAACATCTACAAAACATGAGCAAATGACGTGCACAAAAGGCAAGACACTGGAGCACAACCCCTGAGAATACTAACCATGGTCGGGGAGCAATTGTTTTTCAGCTCTAGATGGCCTTGGCAGCGTATTTGCTTCTACAGTTAAAACCTGGTGACTACTTGTACTGCTTAAACCTGACCGAAATGAACAAAATATTTGTTAACACTATAAAAACAAGGCTATAGCGAGAAGCATGAAAAAAATTTGCGTGCAAAGTGCTAATGACAGGCAAAAAAGAAAACAAACAAAAAGAAAACTACCAAAAGTGGAATTTTTTCCTTACATAATGTTTTTAGTGCCGCATCAAAAGAACACAGTAAAACCTTCAAGACAAAAATTAGTCTATATATGAGTGGGGCTACACAACACTGCTTCCCTTTTCGAAATTTCTCCAGAAGAAAGTTGGGCTCTCCAGATTCCCAGGAAAACCAAGGCAAATTCTGATACCGTCGATTTTGTGGAGATTTCAGGATGCCCAATTGTCTTTCGGAGATATGGAGGGGGTAAATACTAGAAATTGTTCCATACATTGAATAAACCTTCTTGCAAAAGAAATCATTTTGAAAGGAAATGCGACAGTTTGTCTCAATTGAGTCGTCCCTGACGCATGTTTCACGACCTGTTTTGTATTTAAATTGGCCATGCCTTGTTAGTTAATGAATTAAAACCTGGTTACAACTTGTAGAGCTTAAATCTGACAAAAATAGGCAGACCATTTACAATAAAAAATATTGAAAAAAGAATCCACTTTATCCACTTTTCCACTTTATCCACTTAATCCACTTTTTAGTTATCCACTAAAGAGACTTATCAAGAAATTCGCATGCGTAATGCCAAAAAAAAAACCGTAAAACAAACAAGTGTTATTTTTTGTCTTAATTCTTTCAAGACACAGGGTAAAGACAAAGCATAAAATACAGCTCGAATATTCTGAACATATAGACACAGCACTACATAAATGAAAAGAAAAGAAAAATATTGCAAAAGAAAACGAGAAAATAGAATTAAAAACAATTTTTGCAGGCACGAACCACCATTCTGGCTTGTAACAAATGGGACATATTATGTTAGAAACATAGGCCTTCAATAAACATTAAAATCAAACAATTAAACATAGTCTAACTTAGAATCTAAATATCAATAAATTATGATTTTTAACATAATTACAACATGAAATGTTTCTGAAACAGATAATTAATATTTTGCTTTAAGACAGCTATTAAGAGACGTTTGATTTACGAATATTAAGTAAATATATTGATTTCCTGTAAACATTCCTTACTAATGAATTTCAATTCTTTTTCTTTTTTTTCAAATAGTTCCAAAATTTGTTTGGTCTTCTATCACCCCCTTTCCGGAAAGAGTTCACCACCCCCTTTATCCCCAGAAATTCCCCCCGGAAGCTTTATGCATCTTGAACATACATGACAACATAGAAAACCTCGTATAAAACATGAAACAGCAGCAGCAGAAAGTGTTTTCACATCTAAAAATAAACAAAAAAAATCTGACAAGAATCAGACAAATTATCAATTCCCATTTCAACCCCATTTATACCACCCCTTTCCCCTTTCCAGAGCCCGCTGGAAATTAATCCTTTTTTAATTCTAGGAGCAATTAAATAGAAAGATATGTGTATTGATGTCTTTATCTTTTTCCTCATTTATAGTAAAGAAAGATGTAAATTGGAAATATTGATGTTTGAACTTTTGAAATTACTTATTGAATTCAGATTAGCACGAAAGTTCAAACATTCACAATTATCTTAGTGAGAAGGAATAACATATTAAGAAGGCTTGAATATTTTGATAGGATTCGAACATATTGAGAAGTTTTTAAACACATTGAGAAAGTTTGAACATGCTAGGAAGGCCGCTAAATGGTGAGCGTCGGGTCTATTTTTTACTCGCATTATAATAATATCGGTTTGGGAAATATTTAATGTTAAATATAGTTTATTTCAAGGACTTACCTGTAAGTATTATAGAACATATTGCGTTGGTTGTTATTCACTTTACTGTGCCCATGACGTACCTTTGCCCATATGCCCATGTGCCCATGATATAGAATATATCTTTGCGTGGGTCGTTATTCACTTTACTGTGCCCATGACGTACCTTTGCCCATGTGCCCATGATATAGAATATATCTTTGCTTTAGTTGTTATTCACTTTACTGTGCCCATGACGTACCTTTGCCCATGTGCCTATGATATAGAATATATCTTTGCGTGGGTTGTTATTCACTTTACTGTGCCCATGACGTTCCTTTTATAAAGTATTTTGAATGGTCACTACAATAATCATAAACCTGACTCTTGACATATGAATTATATATATTATTATACATGTATTGTTCAATGTATTCTTTATCTCTTTTTTAAACCCATTTATCTCTTTCTCTATATCTCTATTAATTCTATTCTGTATAAAAATGAAGTTTTCCAAAAAGACGTTTTTCCAAAAAAAAAAAAGAAAAAAAGAAAAAAAAAGGAACCATACCCAATAAAAACCTAATTCGAGCAAAAATAAAGTCATAAAATTTATGTAAAAAAAAGGAGGAAGGATTTTAGTAATTTCGACTCGCTTATTATTTGCAATCGCTCTTTAAATGTATATAAAACTTTTTTTTGTTTTTATAATGCAGTGAGGGAAATTATATTATATTACAATTATATTATATTATTAATATATGAATTCTGTTTATGACTCATTTTAGTCCTTGACCTTGAAACCTTTTTTCTTAATACTGACATGATCATGTTAGCTCCAGCTATTGTAGTGAATAAATGTATTATAGGTTATTCTATTCTTTTTTGTCAGGAGGGACCTGGCAAACAGAATAACAGTAAAAAAAACCTAGCCACTTTAAATACAGTTACAGTTTTAGTTTTATTCTAAGTAAGCTCAAGTTAAACTACGAAGAACAAAATCAACACAATCTACCATTTTCAACTATTGTCTTAAAATTGTCTATGTCTGTTTTAATTCTATTGTGTATAAAAATGAAGTTTTCCATAAAGATGTTTTTCAAAAAAGAAAAAAAAAGCAATACCAAATCGAAACCTAATTCGAGCAAAAATAAGGTCATAAAATTTATAGAAAAGAGGAGGGGGTATTTTTGGTAATTTTTTCTCGCTTTTTATTTGCAGTCACTCTTTATATGTACATAAAACTTTTTTTTATATATTGCAATGAGGGAAATTATTATATCTACATTGATCAAATATTTAAAAGCTAAAATCTTTGCTAAAATTTTTGTAGATCTTTGCCGTTCAAAGCACTTGTCTCCTGAAACACCCCACCCCCAAACCCATTAAGTACCCAGAAACCAGCCGAGAAGCTGCTTATTCTCAATAAGTTTAAAACTTACAGTTGTAAGCTTTTGGGTCAAGAGAAACCCAATGAAACAAGATGAAGCTGCGGGGGGAGGGGACAAACATTTTATTTTTAATTATATTTCTTCATAAAGTCTGTTATCTCTTTAGAAACATGTATATTAAATCTTTGATTTCACTAATATTCAAATAGTAGAATTTCATTTTCCAGAAAACGAAAAACCCTAAGAGGATTAAAAATAAAGTCAAAGGTACCTTCATCCTCCAAATCACTAGCAGCAGGTGGTGGGGACTGTGGTGGTGAAAGAGTGACATCTTCTGGGTGCGGTGTATCTGGAAGTGTGACGGACTCAGCAGTCAGTTGATGGGGAGTGGCGATGCTCGACAAATTGGTGGACACAAAACTATCTTCTTGTTCTTGCTGATATTCAGGATACTCTTCTTCATGAAGAAAAAGGAAAAAGTTGAGAATATTGGTAATTTTAGTAATTTATTGGCAATTTCAGACAAAGGAAGATTGTTGCTAGTTGAGAATACTGATAATTTTGGCTATTTAAGAAAAGGGAGAACTGTGTTGAGTTGAGAATATTTAATATTGACAATTAAATTCGTAATGATAAAAAATTTGTAATGACAAAATTAAAATAAAAAGGAAAAGGCTGAGAATACTGGTAATTTTGGCTATTTAAGAAAAGGGAGAACTGTGTTGAGTTGAGAATATTTAATATTGACAATTAAATTCGTAATGATAAAAAATTTGTAATGACAAAATTAAAATAAAAAGGAAAAGGTTGAGAATATTGGTAATTTTAGTAATTTATTGGCAATTTCAGACAAAGGAAGATTGTTGCTAGTTGAGAATACTGATAATTTTGGCTATTTAAGAAAAGGGAGAACTGTGTTGAGTTGAGAATATTTAATATTGACAATTAAATTCGTAATTATAAAAAATTTGTAATGACAAAATTAAAATAAAAAGGAAAAGGTTGAGAATACTGGTAATTTTGGCTATTTAAGAAAAGGGAGAACTGTGTTGAGAATATTTACTATTGACAATTAAGTTCGTGATGATAAAAAATTCGGTGAATAAAGGACAACTACAGACGTTTTGGACGTCTGGATTATTGAAGCGTTTATTCAAATTCAAAGCATTGAGGATATCCAGTCTTGCAACAAACGTCTACGTATTTCGAGTGTTTGAGCTATCAAATTCTATAAAAAAAATGTTTTCTGTAGTTAAAAAAATTATAATTTGTTTTCTGTAGTTTTCTGCTTCGCCATATTCCTGAAGTTAGTAGATGCGCTTTAGCATGACTGAAGAAATTTTCAGAGAAATTTGAAGTGTTTTTGTAAAATTTATCAATTTGTTTCATTCGTTGTTTAAGTAGCACCAAAGGGTACGGGTAACTTATAAGAATAAAAAATCTACGCCATCTAACGTTAGGCGTTTTTGTAAAAGTATTCTTGTAAAATTATTTATCGATTTGTTGTTTAAGCATTGCCAAAAAGCATGGGCAACTTTTAGAGAGGAAACTGGCGCCAGCACCATCTTGCAATCGGTGTCTTCTAACATTTATCGGAATAAGGCGAAATTAGTGTAATGAGTGTAGTTGGCAAAATCGGTGATGCCATAAGCGCCTTATCTCTGTTTTTGGGTAAAAAAAAAAACACAAATGAGTTATTTGAAAAGTGCTAAAAAGGGGAACGCAAGATGGCTCTATTGATTTTTTCACCACTAGCGTTAGTTTTCACTGTTAAATGTTAAATCTTTGATTAGTGCCATAAATAAAATAGCGGTTGAAACATATTGTTCACCCATCAGCGGAGATATTATTTAGTTGTTAAACATATAATGAAATGAGCTGGATGTTCTAGTTGGCCTAATGAGTTCCTTGGGTTTTACTATCTGTAAATTTATGCGCACTAAAATGAAACTCCTGAAACAAAGCAGTCCAATAAAATACTAAATTTGAAAATCAAAAAACAAATTTAGGCTTAAAGCCGAAATCATTATTAGATTCAAGCAAAATAAATTTATCAGGTCATATTCGATACTACTACTGCTAACAACTCACTGCCGCTCTCAGCCACCTTAGACCAACACAGTTATGCCCGCTCCTCCTCCGTCCTGATCAATCCAAAACTTCCCTCTTTACACCCTCCCAAGAATTTCCCACCCTTAGATATTTCCTTACAACATCCTTCCACCCCATTCGGAGACGACCGACTTTTCGTTTGATCCTAGACGATTGTCCGACAATGCCAACCTGTTATTTATCATCCGCAAATCGTGTCCTAGCCATCTCATCCTTTCTCTCATTATAGCCTTAGAAAGTGGGATTTAACCACATTTTTTGTAGAAATTATTGTTTGAAATGAGTTCAGTCAGCCGGCTACCCGAAAAAACCCGTTGTCAATTTCTACAGAAAACATCTAGCAACTCTTCTTCCGTTTTTCGAAGCACCCACGCTTCAGAACTATACTTGACCACTGTCATTACTGTAGCTTTCAATATTCTGATCTTGGTTCGAAGGCTTATCTTCCAATTCTTCCACACCTTGGGCCTTGGCTATTCTACTTTTAACATCTTCACTGCTCCCACCATCTTTACTAATAATACTGCCAAGGGTAAGTGAAGCTGCCCACCTGATCAATCTTTTCATTACCCAACGTCACCTTTTCGGCTTCACTTATTTTTACCCTTAGTGACTTAGTCTTTTTACCATTAATTTTCAAGTCTATTCTAGCACCCTGAAAAGATCATCAGCATAATGTAAGTCCAAAAGCTCTCCAGTTGATTCCGTGGTCTCACATTGCCTTTCCTGTGCTCCTTAAGACAAAGTCCATCAAGAGGATCCATATAAAGAGGGATAGAACACAACCCTCCTTAGCTCCTGATTTAATACACAACCTCTAACTCATACTCGTAAAACCTCTAAAAGTTTATTTAGCATGTCAACACTTTCGTCTAGGATGCTTAAATCATCAGCATAATCTAAGTCGAGGAGAGTTAGAGTTGAAAATGAAAAAATCAATAACATTAAAATTTTTGTAGCTTATAGAGCATTTTATGAAAAGTTTAAAAAAAAGATTATTAATTTAGCCCAATAGATAAATATACCAAGAATCTTCTACCTGGAAAAGAACGAATTGTAGATTACTGAGGTCTGAAGCACAATAAGCAAAATAATTAATTGCTATAGGTTACAATACGTACATTAAGTAATAGTAGTCTATAGCTAAAAAAAAATAGAAAGTCAAATGCAATCAGCTTATTGAACGAAAAGCATGAAGAAAGATGAGAAAATAAGAGAAACAAAATAAAAATATGTTTACCTATGGGAAGATCCCCCTTAAGGTCTTTAAAACAAAGTTTTATATATTATTCTCAGTTGCTCTTTTCGTTCACTGGTAAAGAGGTCTAATAAAGAGTGAATTAGTTAGAAAAAAAGCTGAAAAGATGAAAGTAGAAATAAAAGAAGAAAAGAAAGAAAAATAAATTTAGGCTTATTTATCTGGATTCGCCTCTCAGGTTCTTTTCAATCGTGTTTTATATTTCTATTTTAATCTTCTTTTTTTATCTTTTCCAGGAAAAGAGGTGTAATTAATCAGATAAAAAAATATTATTAGATGTGATGAGGAAAGATGAGAAAATGAAAAATGAAAAGAAAGGCAGTCTTGACTACCTCTCAAAATCTTTTAGATCTTATTTTTTTAATCATTTTCAGTTATTCAAGCGGTTTTCAAACAAAAAGGTTTAATGAAGTGCGAGTTATTGAGGAAAGGATGAGAAAGGGAAAAACGGGAAATAGATAAAAAAGATTACTTATTGTTAAGTCACTTCTCAAACTATTTTTCATCGTGCTTTATAAATTGTTCTCGGTCAAACATATGGTTTCCAAGTCAAAGGGTTGAATTAGGGTACAACTATATGGCTGACAACAGTTCTATCCGTTATCTTTTCTTTCGAAAAAAGAAAATATCGAAAGTAAAACAGTTCAAAATAGGGATGAAACCTTTTTATTGACAGTGAATAGATATAAAATTATTTAACTGGATATTTCGAACACATATACAATCTACAATATACACATATACACTGTATATGTGTTCGAAATATCCAAGTTAAATAATTTTATATTTATTCACTGTCAATAAAAAGGTTTCATTCATATTTTGAACTGTTTTACTTTCGTCATGGAAAGGCAGTGTGGTCTTCGAAGTTATCTATATAAAAGAAAATATATCTTTTCTTCAATATTCTAATATTGAATATTCAATATTTCATTGAAAAAAGAGAAGAATGACTTTTCATTGCTTTCAGTCACCGAGACCCCCAGCCTATATTACTTTCTGCTTTGGCAATGTACTCACTATGGATCAGTGTGTTCAATGTCGAAAGTAAAACAGTTCAAAATAGGGATGATACCTTTTTATTGACAGTGAATAGATATAAAATTATTTAACTGGATATTTCGAACACATATACAGTGTTCATCATCAGCAGTAAAACTAAAAGACATGAAATTCATATCATGTCTTTTATGTCATTTCATGTCTTTTAGTTTTACTGCTGATGATGAACACTGTATATGTGTTCGAAGTATCCAGTTAAATAATTTTATATCTATTCACTGTCAATAAAAAGGTATCATCCCTATTTTGAACTGTTTTACTTTCGTCATGGAAAGGCAGTGTGGTCTTCGAAGTTATCTATGTGTTCAATGTACACAGCATTCTGAGTAAAAAACAATGTTTAGCATAATCCCCGCTCTTCTCCGCCAATATATACGTATACGCTTATCTTTTTCACTTCTCCTTTTTTATCCTTTTCTTTTATCCTTCTTATCCTACCCATCCACTACTATCCAACTATACAGTTATTAATCCATTCATCATCCTTCACCAATATACAGACTTTTGGTTTAATATATATACCCGTTATCTTACCAATATACCCGTTATCTACTAATATACCCGTAATCTTACCAATATACCCGTTATCTACTAATATACCCGTAATCTTACCAATATACCCGTTATCTACTAATAAACCTGTTATTTTACCAATGTATACGTATGCGCTAATCTTTTTGACTTCTCCTTCTTATCCCACCCATCGACAACTATCCAACTATAGTCATTAATCCATTCATAATCCTTTATTTCCGGATAGTGTTTTCTCTCTCTTTTCTTTCGTTTTCTCTCTTTTTTTCTTAGAGAAAGTTTTTACTTTGTTACCGGTTTAAACAGAGTTCGGAGATTTAACTAGGGTTGTGTGCAGATGTCGATCTCTGCAAGTTATATAAAATAGAATAAAAGTAATGCAACTGAAAATAAAATGAACACAACCCATGGGTGGGAAAAACTCGAGTGTCTTGTTTTTTTATGCAATTTTGATTTTGGCTTAGTATATCGTTTTAAAACATCTGCTAGAGAAATTTACACATTATAATTGTCAAATATTTACTTTATTTTTCTTTACTGAGATAATAGTTAAGATGTTCAAAAACAAACTAACTAATAAACTAACAAAGTGAAATATAAATAGATATATATATATATATATATATATATATATATATATATATATATATATATATATAATAACCAGGAAATAAAATGTTCCCTGATTGTCGTTATTTAACTTATGACAGCGAGAATCAAAAAGATAGGCTTTTAGCAAAAAAAAACTACATTAAAGAAAAATGCAATTTTACACATTGCTTGGAAACAAGGAGTGAGATTCGTCTTTTTATCATATCTATTATGTATGGGTAAAAAACTCTTATAAATCTTCCAGGGAAAATTTTATTAGGATGAAAATGGGGAGCTTTCCTGAAGCACAATGAAAAACCATGGAACGGGACACGTAAACAAATTTTTGTTCTTCACGTAAAGAGAGACGTCTCACATTTCAAGTTCATTTAAATCGTGTTTTGTTATCATTTTTCGTTACCCGCGTGGTTCTCAAGTAAAGAGGTTAAATAAAGTGCGAATCAGTGAGAAAAGAAGACAACAAAAAATAAAAAAGAAGAAAAGAAGAAAAAGTAAACGGAGATAAGAAAAAGAAGAAAAAGTAAACGAAGACAAGAAAAGAAGAAAAGTAAGTTTACCTATAGTGAGATCACCTCTCATATTCTTTTCAATTTCTTTCTTGTAGCTATCAATTTCTTCATTGCTGATATTATCAAATGGGTTCTTAGCATAGGGTGTTTTGTATACTAATGCGTGATGCTGGAAATCTCTTTGAATAATGCCTTTGGAAGCAGCCCCTACGATTACAACTTGATCACCATTTGTTTGGGCTTCCTAAATTTAAGAAAAAATTAAACATGAAAACATAACATGCCTTAAGCAAGCTCTGCTCTTTGTTGACAAGAGTTGTATTTATGCTACAACCATTTGTATTGACGAAGATTTACCTACCATCCAAGAAGGTAACTTATAAGAATAGGAAGTGGCACTAGTATAAAAACAAAAATCACCAACGTCATCTAGCGCTTGGCACTTTTAATAGGATATTAATCAGGCAAAACCTGTGTAATTAGCGTAAGTGGCGAAATTAGTACAGTATCAAGTATGTTATCTCGGATACTGAAAAAAAAGTTTATAGAGTTAAAAAAATTCCAGTAATCAAATTCTAGATAAAATAAAAAATTCTACCAATATATATCTTGATTTCTTTGGAGCCCGTAGTGTCAAAATTGACAGATGTTAAATTATACAAACTAACTTGGAAGCAATTTATTTGGGCTCGGTATAAAATTCATATCAGGAATAAACATGAAAGCTAATATTTCTCAAGTTAGGTCATTGGCTAATTTATTTTTCTCACACTATCTTTTGCCAAAAATCGCCAAACACTGGATGACAACGATGGTTTTTTCCACACAGGCGCCAGTTTTCACTTGCTCATACCCGTTCTACCTACCTTAACATGAACTAGAAGCATTTAAAATACCAACGGTAATGAAACTAAGTGTTTGAATTGGTTAAGTGGAGACTCACACAACCATGTATATTTCAAAAAATAGTAAGAATAAGGAATCCAGTTTTTTATGAAGAATGTCCCCATATGCCGTTAAGGAGTTTTTGGTAATTACAGGCACCAAATTTAAAGAAAATAGACATTGGGGGAGGGGGAGCTTCACACATATGTCACCAAATAGCTTAAAAATGTGTAGCTTTCCTTTGAAGGTGGGGTTGTCTCTGGGAATCGACAGATTGTTAATGTTTGAATTTTTATGGAAGAAAAATGTAACAAATTAGTGTCACTTATTAATTTTCACTGTTCAACTTGGCAACACCGACATAGTACTGCACGAAAAACTTCATGATTTCGAAACAATCAAGGAAAAATCAGGGTTTTCAGATAAGAATTGATTTATGATGGACCAGGGGGGCTAAAAGATTTTTAGTTTTATTTCCTTGGTACTTAGAGTTATTATCTAGACATCAATAATAACAATTACGAAGGAAAACTTATGCCACGTACTGCAAAAGAAGAGGTATACGTCAATCATGTTTTAATACCATTCAACATTTTGACCGACTTGTTTTACTGTGAAATCCGAAAGGTATTCTAGAATATTATGTTTTAAAATAATTTCTCATGTCTGATCTTGGGAGAGGGGAGCATGATCATGTCTGATCTTGGGAGAGGGGAGCATGATCATGTCTGATCAAAGTACATTTTCAGTGAGTCTCGCTCAGACCTGGACAGAAGGGACCCTATCCAACCCCTATCTCTATGTATGTTAAGATGATAGTCTCACGAAATAATATAGACTTATCTAAACAAGAACTGTCATCAAAGCTGGAATGTATATTAAAAAGAAAAGGTTCTTAAGACCCATTATTTAGTGTTAGGAGGACATTATGTAAATTGACGATATAAAAAAAATGTACCTGCATCTTTTTCATTTCCTCCCATGAGACACCTTCTAGAATATGTGATTGTGGCCCGGCAGAAATACCGCCAGCTCTTCTGTTCTCCTTGATAGCCTTCTGCTTAAGCTTGAACTCTTTCGGATTGGTCCCAACAGGAACAAATTGTAAAGCTGGGTCTACCTTGACCGGGGTACTGTGCGTTGGAGATGAATCGGCTACCCACTATAAAAAAAAACGAAAATTTTCATTCTATTTATGGTTTCCCGTATCTATATTATGATACTTGGCGAATCCTGATTTTTACAGGTGCTATTTCATTTATAGTAATTACAGTATGCCTATTCATTTATAGTATGGCTACTAGTTACTACTAGTAGGCATAGCTGCACACGGGTCTTACTTGAAGGGAGGGGGTTAAAATATGAAATGATTGCATTTGACACCCATATTTTCAGATTGCTCCAAGAGGCGGTACTTCAGGTCAACGTTTGCTTAGAAGGCGGATCTACCCCCCTCTATGTGTAGTTATGACTGCTATCATTAACTATTCGAAGGTGGCAACCCATTAAACGCAGGTTATTTTTACGCCACTTCAAGTACCACTCCATTTAGCGCCACTCCAAGTACATGCGTCTATTGAGTCTTAAATCACTACCGGCAATCAAGCTTTCCGAAAACAGTTATATGAATTACTACTGCTAATGATAACATCTTATTACTGCACAAAACCGCCTGAGGACAACATAACCACGCAACCTCATTTTCCTTCTGACTCTTTGCCTCCCCCCATGTAAAATTTTCACTTCCTTTAAATAATTTCCTACAATAAAATTAAAACTCATTCAGATGGATCGTGTTTCTCGTTTGACCCTATCTGGATAGTGAAAAAGCATGATTTTTGGTAGACCATTATCGTTAGTTGACCTTCGGTTCATTATAGGCACATGCAGTGGGACAATACAACGATTTTCTTAGTTTAACCTAACCTGTGGTTTGATTAGGACGTTTGAATCTTTTCAAGTTTTACTTTCAAAAATAAGTCAGCAGAACCGTGACAGCCACCAAGACATGCAGTAGGAACATCCTCGGGACGGGGATGGTCTTGGGGCCCCCATCCCCAACCTTAGATCTTCCAGAATTTATGTGAAATTTTTATTCAAATCATCAAAAAAATTTTTTATTTTTTCATATCCACCCCCCCCCCCCTAAAAAAACCACGTATGTGCATGATATGCACATAAAAAAAAATAGCAAATGAATACAAAATGTACATTGAACACGGTTACGGTTGCAATGTACGTCTTGTACGAACATTACGGGAATGATTCTAGTTTCTATATTTTATTCAGAATAAATGTTTATGCAAGACAAGGTCCCATAATCTGACTATTAAAGAAAAACTAGAAAATGAAAAAACTACTTTAAGATAAAAAAAAGGAAATTGCGCTCAAAAGAATGTTTGTATTCAACCAACTAGGCAGAGAATAATCTTCAGAAAACAGATGAATATACTTAGGTTCCTTTCAAAGAATATAGAAAACTTCTAAGAATGGAAATTGGCACTAGTTTCAAAAAGAAAAATTACCGTGTCATCCGGCTTTCGACAATTTTGTTTCTTTTTTTACTTTACCCTAAACTGCTCCGTACTTATCTTTTCGGGTACTTCAAAATTAAAGGGATTGTAAAGAAAGCAGAATTTTTTCTACAGCAGAACTACCTGCTTAAAGTCAATTGCAGTACTTAATTTTTTTCGGGGCCATCTTGCAAGAGGGATTGTTGCCGCCAAAATTAGACAAAATTAGAGGGATTGTTACCGCCAAAAATTTGTTGCTACCATTAGACGTCTTGAATCAAAACGTCTAACGGCAAACAAATAAATTTACATTAAACTTATACTAACATAAATTTACATCATTGAAATAAATTTAAAAAGAATTTTAATTTCTAATTCAACAGATAGGTTAGACTTCATTTCAAATTGTCATTATTTGAAAAGAAGTGAACCCTCTTGAAATCGGCTGAACAGTAATTCAAAACCCCATGAAAGACTGTAGATGAATTCTTTCCTGGATGCCCCCGTAGGGGCAACCTACTAAAGAGCGGTAGCCAATAGTATCGAGAACTTAAAACGCGTTTTGAAAGGAAAAAAACGTCAAGTTAGGACAGAATTGTCAGTTGAAGCAGATTCAACAATAGTAACTATTATTTCGATTAATCTTAATGGTAAAAGTTTATTACGAAAATAGATTTATGGGAATAGCAAAAGCAGTCTGAAACCCCACAAAATGGTGTCGCACCAAAATAAAAACAGAACAATTGAAATTACCATATTAAGGTATAAAGGGATGAATCTAATCTAGTTACCCACATTTTTCATTTTTCACTAACAGGTCATCCTAATCCGGCTGAAGCTACGGTAATTTAAAGGAATTTCACTTCACTTTTTCTTAGCAATTTTTTTTTCACAATTATCCTTCACCTTCCAGAACAATCAGGCATATAACAAGTTGAAGAAACTATGCTTGAACAAATCGCCATTGGCTGGAGTCAAACCCATATATTCTCTGGTAAGTATCCTAAGCTGCTACCCATGACAGTTGCTATGAAACTTTTTCACAGAGTTTTGACCTAGACTTTAACCTCGAAGAGAATTTTAAATCAATAATTTATAAATCAAGCATATTTCTTCGCAACTGATAAACTGGAAAGACTAAGATTTTTTATTTAAAATTTTAAAGTAATTAATATTACGACACAATTACAAGTAATCGTACAAATACAATTAAAATACAAGTACTCTACAATTAAATTTTCGGGTCTTATATTTGGCTAAGATGGCGTTTAATACAATTCTGACCTTTTCTCCCTTATTTTTTTACAAGTCCAACAGCGTTTTTTTATCCACACTCTGGTTTGTAAAAAAAAAAAAAAAAAAAAAAAAAAAAAAAAAAAAAAAAAAAAAAAAAAAAAAAAAAAAAAAAAACATCGAAGAAAAGTCTGATAAACGTTTTTTCCCTGAAATGTTGACAAATAGAGCCCCAGGTCTGCAAATAAAAAAAATTGTTTTAAATTTAGACAAAAACAGAGAATATCATGCATTAACTTTATCTATGAGTTCAATATAAACATACTCGGAATGGCTTGATTTTTAAATTGAGGCTATACTTTACTGATTTCTATTTCTATTTTATTTTTGAAACTTAATTTAGATAAACTGAATGTAATGATAAAGCTTTTCAAGGAAGGAAAGAAAATAACTTCACACGGAGTCTAGAACACGTGGTCATGAAAGGGCGCAACGCACTTAGCATAGTTGCCATTTCCTTTGAAGCTAAGCAGATATAATCTATGAGCGTCGTTGAAACAAGCACATCAATTATTTGGGGGGACCCTGTTAAAGGTGAACGGTATAAGTCTAGAGAAGGACCTGTAGAGAAGGAAAACATGTCAAGAAAACAATTCATGCTTCATAATATGCGGAATAATTGTAGCTAACACATTTTGCATGCAGCCTTGCTATGCTTTACACCCCCCCCCCCCCGACCCAATGTGCAAATATATAGCCCGTATTATATATTTCTCATGCATTCTGCTACCCGTCACTTGTTTTTCCAGTTCTTGTTTCTTCAGAGTTGGTTCAATTTACAGATACACGGGTTGAAATAAGAGAGACACATTAGCAGAAGAGATGGAAAATATATAATTTCGGGTATATTTGCACATTAGGGGGGGGGGGGTATAACGGGGATGCATGCAAAATGTGTTAGCTGAAATTGTTCTGCATATTAAGAAGTGTGAATTATTTTATTACAACGTTTCTTCTCTACAGGTCCTTCTCTAGGCATAATCCAGATGAACAAGCAGACTCAAAAAGGACGCTATAGTGCCTTTATACAGAAGCAAAAGACTAGGTGCCACAAGAAAGTACCATTTTTCAACTACCTGGTGACGCAAAACACCATTTTTGGTCTGACTAGAGCTAAAGGGCTGTCAGGTGATAATACTAGGTAAGCCGCTTGCGTTAAAACTAAACGTTATCGTTTAAAACTATCAAACTGCTAACTTTATAGTGTCTCTCTTTAAAAGGCCATAAAGTTTATCTCTTTCAAAAGCACCTTTTGGCCATAATACTACATAATACGGCCATAAGACTGCCAAACTCAAGATCAAGTGAAAAACATGCTGCAACAAAAAGATCCTTTTGCATTTAAGGTAATGTTATTTCTTCTCTCCAGAAATGAGAGGTCGTGTGATTGGTTTATAATAAAACATCAATGGTGAAAAACACTTAAATTAAAGCGCACTTTTTACAACAATTTAGAAATTACCGAATTTTTCCATATTCGGAAGTAATCTCTCTGTCTCGAGAAATTACTAGATTTGATCTAACTTTAAGTTTTTTTTAGAAAGCTTAAATGCAGTTGATGGATTTAACACAAAAAGGAGACCGCAATAAAAGTTATTGCGGTCTCCTTTTTGTGTTTTAATTGTGTGCTTTAATTTAAATTTTTAAATTTTTAGTCCACCACGTGATTAATTTTTAACCAAAGGAGGCTCATGTAATACTACTCACCACAGCAATTACTCACGATGAAAATTTTTTCTCCCTAAGAGAAAAAATTTCTTTCAAGAAAATTGAAAATTTCTTTCTTTCAAGAAAATATTAAAATGAAAGCTACTTTGAAAGACTCGAGATTTATCACTAATTTAATGTTTATTTTTCCTTTTTTTTAATTTTAAAATTAAAACAATTTTATATTACTTCTTCACACGATCTTAAATGCTGGATCCTGGAAAAAAAACCGAACTGACCAAGAGTGTAAGGATTGTCAACCTAATCAAAACCTCCCTCCGATACACTTTCTCTGAGGGGAGGGGGCTATCGAACCAACACCTTCTTCAATTTCTGGTTCATCAAACACCACCTATTGAAAACAGTTCACAATTTTACATATGCACGAAATAAACAAGGCTTCAGTATTCTAGTAATGCTAGTCCCTCTCCATACTAATATAAGCATCATTTACAAAGCGCAGGGCTTAATTTAAGCCTTATTTGATTACTTCCGTCAACACTTTATAGGTTGTGAATTCTCCAGTTGCTACTTATAGAAATGGGAAAGTCTTTGTGAAAGCTAGGCGCATGCAATTTTAATAACTCCACAAAGCCGAAAAAAATATGTCCCTAAAAAGCCGAGAAAAATTTGGCTGCATGTAGCTAAAAATTTGGCTGCACGTAGCAGGCTCTACAAAAAAACAAGTGTATTAGAAGGCAAATCAGATTATTAGCATAGTCTTTTTTAGCCAACTTCCAAGTAGCTTTGTGTTTTTCGTTTTGTTTTGCGAACCCGAGCTACGTCTTAACGTCGTTGCAATATTTTATATTGTGTATATTATTAAATGCTCTGGAATGCCATCTGCAAGCCTAAGTGTTGGACTTCCATGTACTTTTTTTTCTCAAGTGCCTCTTTACTTTTATAAATAAAGCTCCTTAACTCGAACAAAAACATTAATTTACAATTTTTGAAGATGTCTATTATCAAAATAAAGGATTAAGCGCTAGATGTCAAGTAATTAAGGGAACAGTTTGACGTCTCGGTGTGCAAGTCGGTATATGTCGAGTATAGGGGCTAGCTTTCGACTCGAGAGTCGAAATTTTTTCAAGGTTTCAATACTGAAGTGGACCTAATCTAAAAACTGCTGTCGAGACATGAGCTCCCAGTTTCATCTAAACATGCCACACATATTTACTAGAATTAAGCCCTACCATGTGTGAAAGAGTGTAGCGATGGGCTAGGGGGGCAAAATGTAGTTTTAAATATATAGGGGCCAAACTTTTCGTTTATTTCAAGTTTTTCAATGAAACTACCAAAAAACTTGGATGGAGTCCATAAACTACTATTGAAATCCGACCTCCCAGAGTTTTAACTAATTAGAACTTAAGTTAGCTCAGCAGCAATGCTGTATCCAGGGGGGAAGGGGGTACGGGGTTTGACCCCAATAATTTTTTGGCTTGTAAAACGTAGAAAAAATGCAGATAAAATTTTGTAATGCGTTAAAAAAAAAACGTTAACCCCAACCCCCTCCCGAAAAAATTCTGGATTCATCCTTAGTCAGCAATATAGCTTTTCACGAGAACTAAGCGAAAGAAATTGTCTGAATGTAGACATGATGCCAATAAATAAGCCCCTGAGAAGCCAGAACAGATATGGCCGAACGGAGCTTGGATCTCAACAAAAAATCAGATATAGACACGGGCCAACCACACTATTAACAGCAAAGCTATTTACACTATTGAGTACCTCAAAATTGAGCACTTTGTCAAAAACCTAAGCTAAATTCTGACAGGAGGGATTTGCTTCAGTAGCCAGGTTTGAAGTCCACCCGAAAAAAAAACAAATTTCCCGGACATTCGCCTCGCCTCCGGTTGAAAATAGAATTGAAATATTTATTTCTCTGGCCTGAAAAACTGTGCTTAAAATGAATATAAGCAACCAGTTTAAACCCCGTTGAAAATGTACTAGTGTTACTCGTTTTTAGATACATATCCAAAATACCGTTCTAAAACATTATTATTTTTTAGACATATTTTCTACGAAGACTTAGGAAAAATTGTGTTTTCGGTAAGACATTCGGTAAGCCAGATTTCACATAACGACGTCGTTTGATCGTTTTGGCTCGGCAAAATTTACAGTCCTGTCAAAATTTAGCTAAATTCTTCAAACCACATTCTAATATTTTTTCAAGTGCTTTAACTCTTAACTATTGAAAAAAGTGTAACTCTTAATTGCTAATAATTAATAATTATTTAGCAATTAATTATTAATTTTTGACTCGTAACTTATTATTTCAATTATTTTAACTTTTAACTACTATCTGAATTATTTTAATTAAGTAATGAATTATCCTAGTAACTCTTAATCATTTTAGGTTTTTAAAAGGGAAACTTTCTAGGAAGACTTTAGAGAGTTTCGCTCTCCTGTCAGGTTTCTCACGGCGGCGCGCTTGACCGTTTTCACTCGGTAAAATTTACGGTACTCAGTCAGAATTTAGCTTTCGGAATGGAAACATTCATATCATGGGTATGCACGCGAAACTTACAGTATGTTCGTCGGGTTGGCTGCAAAGACCTTAGACTACTTGACTACTAACGTTAGCATAATTATATAAACCTGGGATGGTTTTCCATGGGCAGAATTGTTTATCTTTGTCTAACTGTCATTGAGCTCTAACTGTTATTGAGAATAATTCTAACTGTTATTAAACGAATATTTCTAATTTAATCTGGTCTGGTCCCTTATACGCCTGCCAAATTTCATCGTCCTAGATTATCTGGAAGTGCCCAAACTAGCAAAACCGGGACCGACAGAAATTGCGATCGCTATATGTCACTTGGTAAATACCAAGTGGTATAAAAACAATCTTCTGACGGCCAAAAAACAGTGATATGACTCTGCAAGCTCAGCCAGAGTGGTGCCAGAATGAGTATCTGGAGAAATATGGGGAAGGTAAACAGGAAGGCTGTGCGAAATCGCAAGATGGCTGGCCCCCAGCCCCGCATTGCACTTTCTGGCTGAATGGCCATGAAGCAGAAATCCATCGCAAAAAAGTAATAATTGGGCGGCAAGTTTTTTAGTGTGTTTATAAGTTACAAGTTTCAAATGTAAATAAATATTTTAAAGAGAATTTAAAATTCCGAAGCTAGGATAAAAATACACTACAAAACCGTAAAACGGTCAAGTCGTCCTTAGTTATTTTTTAATAAAGTATTTAATCTTTAAGTTTTAAAGTGTTTTTTTTTTAACTTCAGTCAGTAACAATTTTTTTAGCTTGAAGAGAAACATTTGTTAGCAAACTTTTTTTAAGGGCTATGGAAAACAAGTCTGATACGTATTCTGCAAACAAAGAAAAGATTGAATATGTCACCATTTCGAGACTAGTGTTCTAAGGTCTTTGGTTGAGTGACATCCATTTGACTTAGAAAAAAATGGAAAAGCGAAAGGTTGAAAAGAGCAAAAAACACAAAAAGCATTTGAAAGAGAGACAAGCCAAAAATAAAATGCAAATATCACACACAAAGCTAAAAATGCAAGAATAAGTACAAAGTGACAAGCTTCTTACATTCATTTTTACAAAAAAAAAACTTCCAGAAAAAGCATTTTATTTTCAAAAAAAAGATTACAATAAAATGCCACAATAAATTTTTACACAACACACTTGTACTTATCCTTGCAGCAACACAAAATCATAATTAAAATGGAGTAATACAACACGCAGCATCAACGCAACTAGATAATGATTTGGACATAAAATATTCAATTTACGTTCGTTAGCAGACTAACTTTAACCATAAAATAATACTCCTATACCCTCTGTTAAAGGAAGATGGGATTGGCTTATACATCTCCCGTTCGGTGTTTACCCCTAATAATGATTGGTCATCCTTATATTGGCACTGCCTCTACTTCACGCTCATTAGCAGATTGCCTTGAGCCATGAAACAACTACAAAATATCACTCCTATAAAAAACACAGGATTGGCTTATATATCTCCCGTTAAAAGTTTACCACTAATAATAATTGGTCGTTTTATGTTGGGACCACCTCTATTTCACGCTAATTAGTATACTGCCGTTAACCGTGAAATAGCACTCCTATACCATTAGTTAAAGAAAGACAGGGTTGGCTTCTATTTTGCTTGTCAATAGTTTGCCTCTAACGATGGTTGGTTGGCCTTATATTGAGACTGCCCCTCGGTTCAGATCAGTTCACTTTTATTCATGACCAGACAAAAGCCTCTACGTTCATTAGTGCCTTTAACCATGAAATAACATTCCTATACCATAGGCAAGTTAAAGAAAGATAAAATTGCCCCAATCTTCCCTATTCCAAACTGACCTAGAGTTGTTTTTTTCCTGGGGATGGGGATCGTAGTTTTTCAGGTTTTTTGTAAAAATTTTTTAGCAATTATCAAGTAATTTTTCTAAAATAGTACTATTTTCAATTCTGTATGTAAATATTTGTAGCCCCCTTCCCCCCCCCCAAAAAAAGGTCAGTGAAAGCCCTTAGCTGCCGATGCCCCAAATCAGAAGAAGGATACATTAAAACTATACTAATATTGATCAGAAATATTATTAATTAGCTTTTCAGTTCGATTTTAGCACCGCTCCGGTGCCGAGCATCAAAACCCTTTTTTTCACAAAAAAAGGCGCAAGAGTAAAATGAAAAATCCTAAAATCGGAAATTTTAAAAATTAAAATTTTATGTTATAAAAAAAAATGCCAAATAGTTATATTAGAACCGAAATTCAATTTAGAACGTGAACAATTATTTTCAAATTATACCATGGAACATTAATTCAAGAAAATTAGCTGGAGTAATTTAGCAAAAAATAATTTAGATTTTCGAAATCATGGCAACGCAAAGACAAAATTCGAATATTACCGTGTTAATTGAGCGTCGGTATGTGTCTTTTCTCAAGATTCATTTTTCTTCCTTTTTTTAGATTCTTTTTTTTTTGCAGAAAAAAATGGCAACCATCATTTTCCTCTCCTCCAACCCATAGAGCTATACCTTGGACTTAACTCACAAATGAAACATTTGCAAATATAGGTTGCTGCCTGTCTATAATAACTGAAGAAGAATTAACGGCATATTAGTTTCAAATGAAAAGATTTAGTTCCTTTCCGTTACAATAAAATTCTTAAAATTCCCGTTACATAAATTCCTTTGCGTTAAAATATTTTTAACTCTTTATAATTAATTTTATATTTTATCTTTTTTTAACAAATAAATTGTTGCCAATCAATGTTGGAATAACAAAAAAAATTAGCAACAGCCCCGGATTTCAACTTTTATGAACTATTCCCCTTCGGAGAGTAGTTAACATTTATTAGTCCCTAACACTTATGAACATACTAAAAGTTACAAAAAGTTTTGAAAATACGATAGCACTAAACCTCTTTTGAGACATCACATAATTTCAAAAGATTTTTACAAGTAAGTCCAAAATACACAAAAAAAGATATGCTACAGGTAATTACCCCATTTTCGAGACCATCTTCTGAGACCGATTTTTCCATCAAGCTAACATAAAACCACTAGCATAACAAATTTCCCATCACCAAATAAAACATACGTGCATACAGGAGCGACCCTTAAGGATAGGGAGAGGTATAGAAAATTTTATAAGTTGGGAGTCTAAGAATGAAAAAGATTCATTTACATTCCATTATTTTTCTTTTCAACTTCGGGGGGAGGGGGGCTGTCGATCGATCACGACACGAAAAGAGGGGTCCCTCCTATTTGCAGGTATGACACAGAAACTGATTTGCATGCAGATGCCAAAATCATGAAACTAATAATTAGCCACTAATGACATTACAAACAAAATAATACTGCCAACAGATGAAAAAGAAGAAAAAGCCACACAATTATTATTTATAATATCTTTGCAATAAATTTATTTCTTTAAAAGAAATTCAAATTTAGTTGATTAAAATTAGGGCTAAGAACATCAACATCCAAAATGTGTAATGCTCAATAATTTTTAATATAATAATAATAAGAATCCAATAATTTTAATATCTAATGAAATCCGTGCCAAGATACATGGTCTTAAGCATTATACATCGCTTTCAATTCTTAAACTACAGATACGTGCAATTCGAAAATTCCACTGGTGGGGAGGGAGGGGGGCTAAAAAAACCTAACAGACGCAAAAATCCCAATTATCGTGCAATATAATTTATCTATTTCTTCAGTTTTGTCGAAGGTTCCCTCAAATCATTTGATAGGGTGAAGATATATCCTTCTCTCAACCTATGCTCCAGAATTACCTTCACTAACTGAGCACATTTCAAAAATATCAATCAAAGCAATCATATTGACAACACCCTTCCCCTCAAACCGTCACTAAAAGAATGCCTCGTCACAACATACACCCAGGTCAGGCATGTAATCCGGTTTTTGGTGCTGGTGGGGGGAGGGATAATAATAAGATTGGGGGGGGGGGGGAATATTAGAAAGTATTTTTTACAGTTGGAATAAGAAGTGTCCAGAAATTCAGGAAAATCAAGGATTTTTGGGGGAAGACCTGAGTCCCCCCCCCCCATGCGTTCGTCCTTGACCTAATTTATGAACAGGAAAATATTTAGCTTATACCCTCTGCTTGTTTTTGCTTGTGTGGCTTTTCGCACTTGAACATAACACTTAAGGACAAAAAAAAACAATTCACGTAACGTAATTACAAAGCCTACAGCTAAAGCTAACCGTTGGTGTTATACTTAATCACATCCCAGTATATTAGCTCCATATTTAAAACAGTCACTTACAGATGATGAGGCTGACCAATGTTAGTGTAAATGACGTCAAATAGCGAGATTACGGATAACGTTAAATAGGGAGTACGTTTTCAAGCGGAGGGGGAGGAGTCACAGACTGTTCTTTGAAGTTGCTTTGTTAGAGAATACGATGATTTTTTTTTTTTTTTTTTTTTTTATGTCTATTAGAACAAAAACAGTAAAAGCAGTCACTTGAATAATACTGAAATTCAAATACTCAAATCAGATTTAAAATCAAACCCTGTAACAATTTAGTTCAATGCTATTACAGGGGGATGGGTTTTCTATTCAAATTATATTGCGACTTTGTTCATGTTGTATTTTATAACATCTTTAAAATTCGGGGATAAATTATTATTGATAATTTATTCGTGAACACTTAAAAAACCCTGATTTTTCCAGTTTAAACAATCATTTAGAAAAAGTACGTGAATAACCAAGTTGGGTTAAAGAATTTTAATCATATAGATTGAGATAATATAAAAAGAAAAATTTAAAACAGAAAAAATTCAAATAAAACAGAATATAGAATAAAATATTAAAATATTAGCATTATCGAGATGTTAGATCATAGATGTTCTTTGCAGTTAGAGTTTTACATAAATAACTCGAATTATATAAATAAGCCTATTTAAAATTGAAGTAGTAAAAATTATAAGCATAAAAAATAAAATATGAAAACATTATTAATAGGATAAAAAATGACAACAAAATAAAATAATAACAAAATAAAAAAGAACGTAACATGATAATAGTAACTATATAAAATTTATTTAAAAACAAGAATTAGAACGTGAATTTACTAAATTGAAATATTGAAACGAAATTGAATTATAAAAATGATTTAATACAGTATAAATTAAACCAAGCTGCAAAAAGAGGAACTATTACAAAAAGGAATTGTTCTAATTTTAATCAATTTCAATAGTTTGAATTAATAACCTTTTTTCGTCAGTCTTAACTGAACCTTTGTGAGGTAAGGACCATAAGACTCATTCAAAATTTATTTTAATATTGTGATTTGAGTTTGGAACTGTTATCGATATATTTTTGAGCAAATTATTTTTTTTTTCTTTGTTTTATATTATAGTTCGCTGAAATATTCCCCTAAGTTGTATACTGTCTTTACAAAATTCCTCGTTGTCCTATTTTATTTTGTATTAAAATTATTAATAAATTATATTTAAACACAGGCTGATTTTACAAGTTGATAGCATAAAGACACCGCATTGAGGCATGACTATTTCTATTTTAATACTTAAGTGTCTTAGGGGGAGAGGACAATAGCATGACCCGTAAAGGGGAGATTCCCGTCCTTCAGAGGGTATTTTGGGATAACTTCAGAACTACAAATGATCACCCCTACCTATCGATGAGACTGATATAAATCATGAAAGTGATTTCATGATTTGTCAGCATGATTTGTGAGGTAAGGACGATAAGACTCATTCAAAATTTATTTTAATTTTGTGATTTAAGTTTGGAACTGTTATCGATATATTTTTGAGCAAGTTAGTTTTTTTTTTCTTTGTTTTATATTATAGTTCGCTGAAATATTCCCCTAAGTTGTATACTGTCTTTACAAAATTCCTCGTTGTCCTATTTTATTTTGTATTAAAATTATTAATAAATTATATTTAAACACAGGCTGATTTTACAAGTTGATAGCATAAAGACACCGCATTGAGGCATGACTATTTCTATTTTAATACTTAAGTGTCTTAGGGGGAGAGGACAATAGCATAACCCGTAAAGGGGAGATTACCGTCCTTCAGAGGGTATTTTGGGATAACTTCAGAATTACAAACGATCACCCCTCCCCATTGATTAGACTGAGATAAATCATGAAGGTGATTGGTCGTGACTGTTTTAAATAAGAAGCTTACAAGAATAAGATATAGACAAAAACTGTAGAAAGATTTAAAAATAAGGAAAGAACTATGTGTGTTAATTCGGGAACATGATTGTTTCTACCTTAGTGATTTTCTTTGGGTCTTGAGTGCCAGTTTCAAGGACTTCAACTTTCTGATAAACATTCGGGGAATTAATCCATTTCGCTCGTTCGGATGATTTCTTGCCTTCGAGCAATTTCTTAATTCTATAATACAAATTTAAAATTATACAAAATGTGTGTGTATTTCAAAGTTGGGAAAGCCACATACAAAACTGATACAAATAAATAAAAACTTCCTATTTTCAAGGTTTTAAACCATTTAAAATAAAATTGTCTATGGCCATTATAAATCTAGGAGACGTTGAGAAAATGTCCCAACCCATCCCCCAAAATACTGCATAGTGGGCGAATTCGTAGTCTATTCCGAAAATTAGGGTCCTTAAAATTTATTACAAGTGATAGGCAACTAGCTCACACCTGAATCCAAATTTTATGTAGTTAATTGGTAAATTTAACTTGAAATTGTATATTTAACCAAGTCTCTCTTTACCATTATTGAAGATAAAATAAAATATACAAAAAGAAAATCTGCATTGTACATATAGAGACTTTTACGATTAGGTGCGTCAGATACGTAGGTGCGGCATTTCAGCTCCCATAAAAAAGGGGAAAAGGAAAGAAGAAAATGAAGGGAAGAGAAAAAGAAAATATTCATTATACATATAAAGACCTTTACGTTGAGGGTTGATACGTGTCAGATACATAGATGGGGTTTTTCAGCCCACATAAAAAAAAAAGGAAAAGGAAAGAAGAAAAAGAATATAAGGGGAAAGGGAAATATGCATTATACATATAAAGACCTTTACGTTGAGAGTTGATACGCGTCAGATACGTAAGTGCGGCATTTCAGCTCCCATAAAAAAAGAGGAAAAGGAAAGAAGAAAAAGAAGGGAAGAGGAAAGGAAAATGTTCATTATACATATAGAGACCTTTACGCTGAGGGTTGATACGTGTCAGATACATAGATGGGGCTTTTCAGCTCCCATAAAAAAGGAAAAGGAAAGAAGAAAAAGAAGAGAAGAGAAAAGGAAAATGTTCATTATACATATAGAGACCTTTACGTTGAGGGTTGATACGCGTCAGATACGTAGGTGCGGCATTTCAGCTCCCATAAAAAGAGGAAAAGGAAAGAAGAAAAAGAAGGGAAGAGGAAAGGAAAATGTTCATTATACATATAGACCTTTACGTTGAGGGTTGATATGTGTAAGATACATAGATGGGGCTTTTCAGCTCCCATAAAAAAGGAAAAGGAAAGAAGAAAAAGAAGAGAAGAGGAAAGGAAAATATACATTATACATATAGAGACCTTTACGTTGAGATTTGATACGCGTCAGATACGTAAGTGCGGCATTTCAGCTCCCATAAAAAAAAAGAGGAAAGGGAAAGAAGAAAAAGAAGGGAAGAGGAAAGGAAAATGTTCATTATACATATAGAGACCTTTACGCTGAGGGTTGATACGTTTCAGATACATAGATGGGGCTTTTCAGCTCCCATAAAAAAAGGAAAAGGAAAGAAGAAAAAGAAGAGAAGAGAAAAGGAAAATGTTCATTATACATATAGAGACCTTTACGATAAGGGTCGATACGCGTCAGATACGTAGGTGCGGCATTTCAGCTCCAATAAAAAAAAGAGGAAAAGGAAAGAAGAAAAAGAAGGGAAGAGGAAAGGAAAATGTTCATTATACATATAGACCTTTACGTTGAGGGTTGATACGTGTAAGATACATAGATGGGGCTTTTCAACTCCCATAAAAAAAGGAAAAGGAAAGAAGAAAAACAAGAGAAGAGGAAAGGAAAATATGCATTATACATATAGAGACCTTTACGTTGAGATTTGATACGGGTCAGATACGTAAGTGCGGCATTTCAGCTCCCATAAAAAAAGAGGAAAGGGAAAGAAGAAAAAGAAGGGAAGAGGAAAGGAAAATGTTCATTATACATATAGAGACCTTTACGTTGAGGGTTGATACGTGTCAGATACATAGATGGGGCTTTTCAGCTCCCATAAAAAAGAAGAAAAGGAAAGAAGAAAAAGAAGAGAAAAGGAAAATATGCATTATACATATAGAGACCTTTACGTTGAGAATTGATACGCGTCAGATACGTAAGCGCGGCATTTCAGCTCCCATAAAAAAAGAGGAAAAGGAAAGAAGAAAAAGAAGGGAAGAGAAAAGAAAAATGTTCATTATACATATATAGACCTTTACGTTGAGGGTTGGTAGGCTCAGATACATAAGATGGGGCTTTTCAGCTCCCATAAAAACAGGATAAGGAAAGAAGAAAAAGAAGGGAAGAGGAAAGGAAAATATGCATTATGCATATAGAGACCTTTATGTTGAGGGTTGATACGCGTCAGATACTTAGGTGCGGCATTTCAGCTCCCATAAAAAAAAAGGAGGAAAAGGAAAGAAGAAAAAGAAGCGAAGAGGAAACGAAAATATGCATTATGAACAATCTTTTCCGAGGGTAGGATAAGTTCTTCCCCTCAAGGTCTATCAGAAACCTAAGATATACAGTCTGTCACATAAACTGTAAATCAGAATTTCTCACTAAGCATAGAACCTAGTTTGTGGAGAAGCATCCCCACTGTTCTGTCCTCTTTCTCTGCTACCAGTGGCAAAAGCTCACGACGGCACCTATCACACCATGGTTGTGGTGTCAGGTGTAAACTAGCAAAGAACGAACTCTAGCCAATAGTAACCGAAAATAAAAGAAGAACAACTCTTGAAAAAAAAAACTGTCAGGTGAGGAAAAATTGCCATTTGAAGTGACCAGAAAGCATAGACTTGATTCTAGTCCAAATAGTAGTAGGCTACTTTAAACAAGTATACTATTCTTTATAAATAGAAACCTTAGGACAAATCTTTGCATATTGAGGATAATTCTGTTGAAGGTTGATAGTTGAACAGGTATGTGCATGGGGCGGCGAAAACGAAAGAAAGAAAAAAGGGGATGAATACACAATGCATTCCAGATAGATTGAATTCCAGAGATACATTTGTCTTGACAAATAGAAAATATGCATTATGGACAAAAAAAAAAAAAACACAAACAGATTAGAAAGCGGAGCTACTCAAATTAAAGCAGACAGCAATGTGTGGAACTGTAAGATACATAGAAAATCTACATAATACATGTCAAGACCTTTATGTTGAGGTTGGATACGCATCACACACGTAGGTAGGGTTCTCCATCTCCCAGAAAATGAGAAAGGGAAAAAGGAAAGACATAAAAAAGGGAGAGTATGCAATGGATTCCACATAAATTAAATTCCAGAGAAATACATTTATATTGACAGATAGAAAATATACATTGCGGACAACACAAATCACACAAACAGAACAGAAAGCAGAGCTACACAAAATAGAATAAACAGAATTACATGCAATTGTAAGACAACAGAAAACCAGCATGGCTTGACTGGCATCAAGCACGTATAAAAAGGGGTGGAGGTCATCAACTCTCAGAAAATAGAAGAGGGGAATTGATAGAAAGAAGGAGGGATGTTTCCACTGGACTCCTAAAAGAATGCTCTCTCAGATAATTCAGTAACACAATTGTCACGGTTCTCCATAAGGAAACACTATAAAACAAAACTAGTAGCATTTTTTTACTCAACATTTTATGCTCTTTTCACTCCATCTCTAGCTAATGTTTCCAGATATAACCATAGATGACATAAAAAACAAAATCAAAAGTGATTATGACCTTAAACTTTGCAGGAAGTCTTAATTAGATCACATAGACATCTCTTTTTTATTTCATTCATGTTTCTGCGTAATTTTTACAATGTTTATATATATATATATATATATATATATATATATATATATATATATATATATATATATATATATATATATATATATATATATATATATATATATATATATATATACAAGGGGGAAGGGGGTATTTTGAAGTTGTATCATGTGACTGTCATCTAAAGTGTAAATATCAATAAATTTGGAAATAACTGAACATTCAGAAGTCATAAAAAAATGGCTCACACAATTAACAAATCTGTGACAAAAGTCCAAAAAAGCCGGTGAGTTGAAAAAACGAGTTTAAAAATAAAAATGTTACCCAGTCTCCTCTATTTTACAAAAAGAAAAAGAATTCTACCCTCATCCCCCCCGTATACTGTGAATTGACGCCACTTTATACCTTGATATGCATGTTTTATAATTTTTGGCACGAGTTGAAGGTCCCTCGAAGCAGCAGCAGGAAGCAGGATTGTAAGGGGAATAGGAGGGAAGGGGATTCCCTTTCAAGACATATTTGCCTATGCATTAGGTTTTGTAAGTGTTCAAAAAGGATTGACATAAGGTTATTATTACTATATTTGTAAAAACTATAGTTACCGAAACTTCCTCGATACCTACCAATGCTAGTAATACCTTCTTGATACTTTAAGGTTTCCACTGCATTAACTATAGTAATGCTTTAATTGTTTTTATTATTTTCAAATTATTCTTGCAAATGCAAATTATTCTTGGCAACTTCACGAAAAGTTATAATTACAAGCTATTCAAATTATCTTTAATTTCATATTAATTGTTAATAAATCCATTACACACCTTATTAATCACAAGGTCAAAGTAATAGAATCACTGTTTGTCGTGACTTGAAATAAGTTATACTTGATTAGTAAGTATACTTGACATAGTTATTGATATGCCAGCATTACGCTTGCTTCATCATACCACAATTATAAGTT
The DNA here is from genome assembly GCF_032884065.1 of Artemia franciscana. Taxonomy (NCBI): domain Eukaryota; kingdom Metazoa; phylum Arthropoda; class Branchiopoda; order Anostraca; family Artemiidae; genus Artemia; species Artemia franciscana. Next base: position 7,116,353 of record NC_088870.1, on the reverse strand, counting down.
TTCATTCTTGGTCATGATGCGGGATGAGAGCGGGTAAGTATCGTAAAAAATGTTGTAGTTAAATTTTGGTTAAAATTAATATCTTATGAATTCTAATTTATCATGCAAATCTGACAGTCCTACTTTTTAGCATATAATAACAGATTTCAAAATAGCTTGCCCGAGGGAATTAAAAAAAAGGATTGAAAATGTGGCAATCGAAAAGATTCCAATCGTGGTAACACATATAAAATCGTAGGAGTTCATCCTGTAGAACTTAAAAACCTCTATGCAGGGGCGTCAATTGACGAAAGCGGTTTGGCGTAAAATATATTTTTCAGAATACGAGGTAAGCAATTCTTTCTTTTCACTGAAAGTATGGAAAAAAGGCATTTCAAAAATATAGGGGGGGGGGGGAATGACCCTTCAGTTTTTATTGCCTTAAATACTGAGTATGAGAATAGTTGGGAAACGGACCCAATGGAGTTGAGTAACGAAAGTCAGCTTAAACTATAATTTTTGTGAATTTTTTGGTCAATTCTTGAAAGCCTATAAAATTATACGTTAAAAAGTTCTTAAAAAACAAATGGTGCTTAGTAAGAATGAAACAACCGAAAAGATAAAAATAGTTCCTTACTTTCTTTTTGGTTTGTTTTAGTTTCATATATGCTTTTTGGTTTGTTTTAGTTTCATATATGCCTTTTGCTTTGCCACTTGCTTTTAGCTTGTTTTTTTTTTTGCTCGTTTGTGGCATAGTTTGAGCTATAGTTCTTGTGTTTAACAATTTCTTGTTTTGGGTTCAATGCTTTTCTTTGAGTAATCGACTGTTTTCTATATTTTCTTTTATTCTTACTATTTTTGACTCACTTTCTGCTTATAGTTCTCGTTTTGATTTCAACACATTTTGACATGAAACGCAAATTGGCTTTTTCTAAGCCAAATTTGGCATTTTGTAAGGCTAGTTTATCAGTGAAATATTATCCTCGTTTTGGCGTTGATTGGCGTCATACTTTTGGGCTAATGAGGGCTTCTGAGGACTCGTTTAAATATAGAAGTCACATCTCGCTTTTACAAAGGTCCGAGTTTGCAAGACTATAAGAAGTAGCTTAAATAAAAAGCATAATTGGAAGTTTAAGAAGGTCAAAGTGAGAATAAAAAGCTCAATAGGATATTCAAGAAGTCAAAGTGAGAAGTAATAAGCTCAATGGACATTCCAGAAGATCAAATGGACATTTAAGAAGCTCAAAGTGAGGATGAAGAAGCTCAAAGTGAGAATCAAGAAGCTCAAAGTGAAAATTAAGAAGCTCAATGGGATATTCAATAAGTCACAGTGAGAAGTAAGAAGCTCAATGGACATTCCAGAAGCTCAATTGGACATATAAGAAGTTCAAAGCGAGAATTAAGCATCTCAACAGGACATTTAAGAAGATCAAAGAGACAATTAAGAATCTCGATGGGACATTTAAGAAGCTCAAAGTGAGAATGAGGAAGCTCAATTGGACATTTAAGAAGCTCAAAGTGAGAATGAAGAAGCTCAAAGTGAGAATGAAGAAGCTCAATGGGATATTCAAGAAGTCAAAGTGAGAAGTAATAAGCTCAATGGACATTCCAGAAGCTCAATTGGACATTTGAGAAGTTCAAAGCGAGAATTAAGCATCTCAACGGGACATTTAAGAAGCTCAAAGAGAGAATTAAGAATCTCAATGGGACATTTAAGAAGCTCAAAGTGAGAATGAAGAAGCTCAATGGGATATTCAAGAAGTCAAAGTGAGAAGTAATAAGCTCAATGGACATTCCAGAAGCTCAATTGGACATTTGAGAAGTTCAAAGCGAGAATTAAGCATCTCAACGGGACATTTAAGAAGCTCAAAGAGAGAATTAAGAATCTCAATGGGACATTTAAGAAGCTCAAAGTGAGAATGAGGAAGCTCAATTGGACATTTAAGAAGCTCAAAGTGAGAATGAAGAAGCTCAAAGTGAGAATGAAGAAGCTCAATGGGATATTCAAGAAGTCAAAGTGAGAAGTAAGAAGCTCAATGGACATTCCAGAAGCTCAATTGGACATTTGAGAAGTTCAAAGCGAGAATTAAGCATCTCAACGGGACATTTAAGAAGCTCAAAGAGAGAATTAAGAATCTCAATGGGACATTTAAGAAGCTCAAAGTGAGAATGAAGAAGCTCAATAGGACATTTAAGAAGCTCAAAGTGAGAATGAAGAAGCTCAAAGTGAGAATTAAGAAGCTCAATGGGATATCTAAGAAGCTCAAAGAGAGTTTTAAGAATCTTAATGGGACATTAGTACTTACAAATCTCTATACGCTTCTTCCCCTTCAATTTGATATCCAAACGAGGATACTGAAGGAGGCACTTCGATGTCTAGCTTCTGCCTTGGCACTTCATTTTTCACGACAGGCTGTCGGTACATATACCCAGTACGATATCCCTGCAAAAACAAAGGCATTGTCATCAAAATGTCAATAATAAGCACTTTTAGTCAATAATAATTCCAATGTTATAACATTATAATAACAATAATATATACTAAAAATAATTCCAAAAACAATTTCAGTAATTGAAATCCGCCCTGGCTGGCCTTTATCAACAGGAAAAAAAAAGAATCATGTCGCAGTTGTTTTATGTTGTTTTTTTCTCTGTTTCTTGATCACTTTTTAGTTAATTTTTACGTTTTAGTGTTTCAAATAGGTATTCAATTAATTAGTTATTTTTATTGTGATTTAAATAATGTAATTTAATTAGTTTTCATACCGCACGTATGTGACGTACTCATGGTCATGGCAGATAGAAATAGACGTAAATTACGAAAGTAAAACAGTTCAAAATACGGATGATACCTTTTTATTGACAGTGAATAGATATAAAATTATTTAACTGGATATTTCGAACACATATACAGTGTTCATCATATATATGTGTATATATATACACATATATATGTATATATATATATATATATATATATATATATATATATATATATATATATATATATATATATATATATATATATATATATATATATATATATATATATATAAATATATATATATCAAACACTGTATATGTGTTCGAAATATCCAGTTAAATAATTTTATATCTATTCACTGTCAATAAAAAGGTATCATCCCTATTTTGAACTGTCTTACTTTAGTCATGGAAAGGCAGTGTGGTCTTCGAAGTTATCTAAGACGTAAATTTGCTTGCAATTTGCAAATAATGCCCCCAAATAAACATAATCCCAAACAAGTTTAAGTTCCTAGTCATTTCTCACAAAGCTTGGAACTTGTTTCCCTTTATTTGGCCTTAATATTTCAGCCCCACAAAAATTGACTAGGAAAGATGTAGAAGGAATATTGTTACCTATAAGACCCAAATGTGAAAACACCAAGATCATCAAAATAAAAGCACCATCTAAGGACCAATCTCGGGTCTTTTCAGCTAAAAGCCCCAATTTTTTTTTAATTTTCTTGTGGCTGTTTCAAAATTATGAAGTTTTCAGGGCAGTGCCACATTTTCGTCAGTGGTTCCTCATAGAACAATGAAAACCAACATACGAAACGTTAAACAAATTAGTAAAACCTGACAACAGTTCTCATTCATAAACATTCAATCATTAACTATGTTTCGATTCCCAGAGACAAATAAACCTTCAAAGAACAGCTATACCTCCTTAAGCTGTTTTTAGCTTATTTTTGGTTCATTTTCCGCCCATTTCCTTTTTTTAATTTTAGCACCTGCTATCATACAGAACCGCACAACTGCATAAAAGAGGGTTGTTTTCATTAAACACCGAATAACCGATATAGTAGTGGGGTTTCGACAAACCAATTCAAACAATCACCTTCATTTCCACTGTCTGTGGTCAGTAATTCAACTGGTCAGCAATTCAATCTCTCACGCCCTTTTTTTATCCTTTTCCATTTCTTTTTGTCTTTTTCACTATTTTTTTATCGACCATTTGACATACAAAATTGTGCATGCCCCATTTCTCAATTTTTGACATCATATTTTCTATACGTTTTTTACATATTATCATTTTATATTTTAATTTATTTTGTAATGCTTTTTTAAGTCTGAAACGAAGTCGGCTCTCTCAAAGCTTGTTACACCCCTTTGAAAACAACCACTGTCTTTATTCGTATATCTTTACATTCTTTAACTATACCAATAAACCAGGACATTTAGTTAGCGATTAAAAGTTATGGTCCACAAACGGCCATGGAGCCACACAGGGAGAGGGGGGCAAAAATTTGAGAAACAATCTTGGATCTACGAGAAAACAACAAGCAGTACTTGCTTCATTAATAGAATGAAAAATACTCTGAAATATTTCAAAACTTTAATTTTCAAATTACATTTTTATGCTTTTGAAAATACAACAAATTAAGGGATGAAAATCCCTTGAATTGCAGAGATCTTCGTGTCGGAAGAACTTCAATGCTATTGTAAACTGTCCTACCAATTAGTAAATACACAATACCAGGGTCAAATCAAAGGGGGTGGGGGGTGGGTGTGTTTACCCACTTTGAACCCCCCTAGAAATCATCCACCACCCACAGAGTTTACTAACTAAGCTAAGCTTGCCCTTTACTAGAAGATTTTTGTCCCAATGATATTCCTGACAAGTGTTTATTAAATCGGTGTAGACCTTTAGAGAAGAAAAGAACATTAGCATACCCATATACGAATGGAGAACATAAATTTTTATTCTTGAAGACATTCTGACCTTAAGTAACTTTAAATCACCTCGGGTTTCTCAACGTAATTTTATCCACAGTTGAAATCCAGTAATATAAAGATATATCATAATATGCTGAGCCTTTCTCAAAAGTACCAAGCTGTTTTGAAGTGAAACGTAAATTGTCAACTATGAACCAATTTATAGAAGATACTGCAGCACGTTAATTAAGAATCATATCGATATCGGGGTCTACCCATACCAAAAGTGCGCAAGAGACAGGCGGTTGGATAGTTCAGAAAAATCGCCCTAGGGAAAAGGAGGGGAACACGAGCGCAGTAGCTATTTTTTGGTATTGATGAACAGAGGTGCAGCATTTCAGAGTGAATTCTGAAATTTTACTCCCGCCACAAATGGTGTTCCCAAACTAATGAATTGGATGTCATAAGATTTGCCACCATTCTGATGAGATAGCTGCCACATCTGCCACTGCATCTTAATACAGAACATCATCTCTTGGCACAAAAATTAGCGATAAATCGGCACCATGTGTTCACACTACACTTCTCAGTAGTGGATGGAAGTCCATAAGTGAATTCATTAAGGACTTGAATACACATTTTATATATTATATTTTATGTTTTAATTTGTTTTGTAAGGCTTTTTTAAGTCTGAACCGAAGTCGGCTCTCTCAAAGCTTGTTACACCCCTTTGAAAACAAACATGATCTTTATTCGTCTATCTTTACGTTCCTTAATTATACCACTAAACCAGAACATTAAGTTAGCGATTAAGGTTTATGGTCCATAAACGGCCATGGAGCTAGATGGGGGGGTTGTATGTGATGTTTGGAGTTGTTGTTATTTTAGTTAATGGTGTATTTGTAGTTAATGAGCCCCAGCATTTGAAACCTGATGTTCCATTTTTAGTCAATTCCTAATTCATCGATTTCTTTGCGAGGATTTGTTCAAATGGTTCATAATTGAAAACTCTAAATTACAGCGTAAATTTTTGACTTACAGCGTTGTCAAGCATTCTCATATAGATTTCAAATTCCGTTTCGCCAAATCTCACATATAACTTACACTAGGAGTATCAACAAACAGATAATGAACAGAAACCAGCAAATTTATGAAAAAACTATATATGGTATAAGCATGGTATATACAGTATAAAACATAAGACACGTAAATGCCCACTGCCATCTTCTATAGATCTCCACCTTAAAATACTAGTTCTTATTTGTATTAGGTACAGTTCAACATAAAATATATAATAAATACTAATGGTGAATTTTCACTTACAGCGTTGTCAAGCATTCTCATGTAAGCTTCAAATTCCATTTCGCCAACCCTCCATTTCTTCTCCCTCTTGCCAGATTTTTGTGCTCCACTTTCGTCTCTTAAACTATGATCAGACTCGTCGACACTCTGTGAAATAGAAGTGGCTTGAATATCTGCCGATTCTCCTTTTGATGCAACTCCGGCACGTACAGCCTCTGCTGTTCTTTGTATCGCTTCTTCGGAGATGGTGATCAAATTATCAATACCAATTGGAAGCATTTTCATCTGAAATTCAAAAGTAACGTAAATTTCTAAGAAATATTTACGATATTATAAAGCAATTTAAACAATTACCGTATATGTAAATAGAGGGAGCACTCACAGCACATTCGCAGGTATTTCAAATGGTGATCTGCGCCACCGCTGCTGTAACATCGAACCGACCACCACGATTGTCCAATCGAGAAGACTATGTTTGCTTGGTAATGTCATGAGAAAACCCAGCGAGCGCAGCATCAAGCAAGTGTTTTTGGCCTTTGCCTGATGGCATAGGCAACGAAGCGATCAATTAGAAAATTGGAGAACAAGTGTCAGAAATGACCTCAAACTCAGGCGAAATGGGTTCAGAAATCCTGAACTTCACAAGCCCAAGAGCTAGCAAAAGGTATCGATAGATGGTAGTCAACTATACGGAGTTATCTGGATGTTGGACGAGGCGTTCGCGTCTGGTCCAATGACAAGTAAGTATTCCCTGAAAACTTTGTCATTTCGTAATTGTTTTTCGTAATTTCCCATATTTTTCGTTGAGTTCAATTGGTTTACTGTTTATACGAATTTAAACCTCCCTGTCCCCTCCTCAGACAAAGGTATCTTTGTCTATCTATCTCTCGCAAACTCTTCTATCGATTCTATGGAGAAATAAATATTTCTCAAGTCAAAATCAAACAAAATGAAGCTAATAATTGCGGTTAAATTTCAACTTCATCTCCTATTTATTAAGTTCTCAATAGGACGCTAGATACTCACTATACCTCCGAGTTTTTATGTATCTCTTGAGCCTTCGGTACAGACACATAACTATGAAGAAATGACCGTGGCAGAGAGACGCTGTCTGCAAGACAGTCAAAGATAGACGTAATGGACGTCGTCAAGCAAGGATGTCTTTCAAGTGATTTTATTTTTGCGTTTTGTACTTTGAGTAATCAGAAACAGTTGTATTTCCTACGTGTCTAACCATGGAAACTAAAAACACTAAAACACTGCAGAAATTAGAATAAAAACACCGAATCTTTGAGACCCGCTCCCAGTTTTCTTTCTCATTAGAAAACAAAGAAAAAGAGAAGAAGACACTTAGTATTGAACAACAGGACCACTGTCAAAGAGTTCAAGATGCTCTACGGAAATAGTCCATGTTTTGCAATTATCTTTTTGCTGTTTGAGAGGAATGTTTGTAGTGAGAGAAAGGCTCCAAGACTAGTGTTTCGGTCCAAATTATGTTTTAGCCTTTGTAATGCTTTGACAAACGTTCTCTTTTTCTTCTATCCTATCTGTCACTGCCTACAATAGCATATGTTCTTTATCCTTCTTATTTTTTGAGAATTTAGAATTTGTTATTTTTCATCAATTGACGTTTGTTATTTCAAATATTGTAAATTTTTACTGAGACTAGAATGGCTAAGCATAACGTGATGAGATAACATAGGAGAAAAAAAATAAGGGAGAAATAAAAAGGAGAAGTACAAAAAAGATATATGGGCAATAACTGAACAAAAAAAGTCAGAAAAAACTCAGAGTTTTGATAAAAACCTCTGCTCAACCACTTAGTGCTGAAATAAGAACAATGATGTCTATATATATTATCCCCCCCCCCATCACATAAAAAGGCAAACCTTACAAAAACTAAAATAGGGGAACCTCTTTATTGAAAAATAGCCAAAAAGCAACTGAGTAAAAAATCGACATAAAAAGTTTCGTAAAAAATGAATTCCGATTCAGTTGCGTTTTCACCATTACTGAAGGAACCACTTTTAAGCTTTTTGTTTTGATTTTTAAATGTTGGTCTTTTTATACCAGCTCGTGCACTTTTAACTACTTTTCTTTTTTCAATTCTTATTTCTGGACAGAGGGTGGTTGAGCAGTCCCCCTCCCACCAAAACGTTTATATTTTTCTCCTTTTTTTTCACTGGTTATGATGGTTTTCACAAAAGACGTTAAGATTTGTTTTCTTTTTCTACGGGAGGTCCGACCAGTTCGTTGGCTATTAATTTTACAAACTATATAGAGACCTTAACTTAAATTATTATTGAATATAAAATATTATAAATGGCATGATAATTGAATAAATTAATAATTGATAATAATTTAAAACACATTAATAGCATAGTTTAATTTAATAACAAAAAAAGTACTTAATTAAAATTTAATTGTTAACAGCATGTTTTCCGAAATCCTTGCTTCCATCGCTTCAGCAAAAGTTTCTTAAGGTCTTTGAAGCAGGCAAAACCGGTTTTACGTCTACTTCAGAGCAATTTATTACCATCTTCACTATAACCATTGATTACCATCATTCTTGTTAAATGTCTGATAGTTGTTTACCTATTCGTATTTTAAGTCCGTAGAATATTCAAATTTCGAATATTCTAATAAAACTGTTTAAATTATTCGTATTAAATTCGTAAAATAGAATAATATTAAAAACCTGTCATAGTTATTTTCTCTTTCTCCTTTTTTTTTAGTTTTCTCGTTTTGTAACACTATTCTTTCGATTTCAAATAAATGAGCCGTTAGAAATAGTTAAGATTACAGAGGATAAATTTTACCATAAAGCGGAAAATATTCTCTCAATCCATAAACTTTTCTCTCTATCATAATTTAACAAATGCTATAGATTTTTTTCGTTATTACTATCAGATTTTTTTTCTATTCAGTTATTCCCCATAGACTTCTTTTAATCCTTAATCTTTGCTTAGTTTCATTTGTTAGATTGTTTTTGCAACTTCATTTAATTATCTTCTGTGCTCCTCAATTTCGAGGGAAATAAATTTTAACCTTTTTTCCCTTTTAGTCAATCTAATTATGACAAGACAGCATGGTCTCAGGAATTATTTATGATTTTTACCAAATGCAATGAACTGTTATGATAGATATTTTTTTATGTTTTTTTATATATATATATATATATATATATATATATATATATATATATATATATATATATATATATATATATATATATATATATATATATATATATATATATATATATATATATTATTACCTATCAAACAGTTCGTGGTAACGAACTGTAGTAAGGAGCGACCCGGCTCAATAGTAACCAAAACTAAAAAAAAAATGGAATTTTGATGCCAATAGTTACATCAAAAGAATCGCATTTTAATACTGATTTTAAATATATAAATTTCATCAAGATTAGTCTTACTCGTCAAAAGTTACGAGCCTGAGAAAATTTGCCTCATTTTGGAAAATAGGGGGAAATACCCCCTAAAAGTCATACGATTTTAACGAAAATCACACCATCCGATTCAGCGTATCAGAGAACCTTATTGTAGAAGTTTCAAGCCCTTATCAACAAAAATGTGGAATTTCGCATTTTTTGCCAGAAGACAAATCACGGATGCGTGTTTATTTGTTTTTTTGTTGTTTTTTCCCCAGGGGTGATCGTATCGACTCAGTGGTCCTAGAATGTCGCGAAAGGGCTCATTCTAATGGAAATTAAAAGTTCTAGTGCCCTTTTTAAGTGACCAAAAAAATTGGAGGGCACCTAGGCCCCCTCCCACGCTCATTTTTTCCCCAAAGTCACCGGATCAAAATTCTGAGATAGCCATTTTATTCACTATAGTCGAAAAACCTAATAACTATGTCTTTGGGGACGACTTACTCCCCCCAGTCCCCGTGGGAGGGGCTGCAAGTTACAAACTTTGACCTGTGTTTACATATAGTAATGGTTACTGGGAAGTGTACAGACGTTTTCAGGGGGATTTTTTTGGTTTGGGGGAGAGTTGAGGGGGGCTATGTGGGAGGATCTTTCCATGGAGGAACTTTTCATGGGGGAAGAGACTTTCAATGGAGGGGGCGCAGGATTTTCTAGCATTATTTAAAAAAAAACAATGAAAAAATAAATATGAAAAGTTTTTTCTACTGAAAGTGAGGAGCAGCATTAATACTTAAAACGAACAGAAATTATTACGCATATGAGGGGTTTACCTCCTCGTAATACCTCACTCTTTACGCTAAATTATTTTTAGTAATTTCAACTATTTATTCTACGGCCTTTGTGATTCAGGGGTCATTCTTAAGGAATTGGGACAAAATTTAAGCTTTAGTGTAAAGAGCGAGGTATCGACGAGGGGTAGCCCCCTCATATACGCAATAAAACATACGAATATAGAAGTTAGCTACGTAAGTTAATTCGTAAGTTACGTATATTTTTTTACTTATGAAAACGTTAGTAAAAAATTAAAAGTTATAGTTGCCTTTTTAAGTAATAAAAAAATTGGAGGGCAACTAGGCCTCCTCTCTCGCTCGTTTTTTCTCAAAATCTTCCAATTATAGCTATGAAAAACCCATTTAGCCCAAAAAAATTAATATGCAAATTTCGTTTTAATTATTTATGCTCGGAGAGCCAAGATAAAAAAATTCATTAATTTAAAAACGTCCAGAAATTAAACAAAAAAAAACAAGTTTTTTTAAATGAAAGTAAGGAGCGACATTAAAACTTAAAACGAACAGAAATTACTCCGTATATGAAAGGGGCTTTTCGTCCTCAACGCCTCGCTCTTTACGCTAAAGTTTTTTAAATTTTTAAGAAGTCGAGTTAAGAGTAAGAGTCAAACTTAAGCGTAAAGAGCGAGGCGTTGAGGACGAATAGCCCCTTTCATATACGGAGTAATTTCTGTTCGTTTTAAGTTTTAATGTCGCTCCTTACTTTCATTTAAAAAAACTTGTCTTTTTTTGTTAAATAGATACATAGATAGATATTTATTGCTACAAAAGCCTCATCGGGCAATGGCAAAAGCAAAATAACAAACAAATTACAGATTTACTAAAAAACGTACATACCAACAACGATTACCGCAGCATAATAATAACATAGCATAACAAAACACACGTAATAAGACACATGATACCATAATAACACCCAAGAGTCTCACAAAAAATAATAAAAATTACGAAAATAACGACACAAAAATAGATAAATAGATATTTATTTAATCCTCTAAAGCCTCCATATACAAATATATGGAGAAAGTAAGCCATATACGTAGTAAGCCGAGGCCTCCTCCAATGGTTCCTCCATATACAAAAAAATATGATTTTTGTAGTATTTTTGTAACTGTATTTAATTACCTTTTATACTGCTCGATTTTAACAGAAATAAGTAATACAGTATGGTCTGAGAGGTCATTTATGGTTTTTACCAGATGCACTGAACTATTATATTAGCCATACTAGTGTTTAACAGGCCAAAACTGGGTGGTAAGGTAAAACCTATACTTCTTCAAAAGATTGTCTATAAGCAACAAAGCCGTGATTTTCTGACGTTTTTTGTAACTTTATTTGTCTTTTTACACTCCTCAATTTTGAGGGAAATTAATAAGCAAAGTTTTCCATTTTCTTTTGATAAATCAAACTATAGAAAGACAGTTTGGTCTTAGAAACTATATAAAATTCTTGCAAATGCACTAAACTGTTGTACTAGCCTTACCTGTGCTTCGCAGGCCAGAACTGTGTGGTAAGCTAAAACCCATGCTTCTTCAATAGTTTCTCCACAGGCAACAAAACCATGATTTCTAAGTAGCATAACCTTGTTTTTGGGGCCCATATTTTCAGCTATTCTAACACGTTCTCCTGCGTCCACCAAAATACCTTCAAAAGGATGATAGGATACGGGTCCAATGATACAAGCTTCTTGGCTAAGTGGGAGTAGGCCACATTTCATTGCACTCACCTAAAAATTGAAATTATATATAATACCCAAAGACCAAAGAATACTACAGACACTGTTTGATGTCATTTTATTATTATACAAAAAAAAATAATTATTGTTGGATTTTTTTATTATTATTTTGGCTATTTTACGTTATTATTCAATGATGTTACAATATTATCTAGTTATATTATGGGAACAAGTTCCAATTCTTATATACTTGGTTAATGTTAATAATGCTAATCTCAGTTAATAGTTATATTGATAATTAATTAATTAGTAATATAATTTTAGGCGATTTTTATGCCTCTTTATCTCTATGAGGAGAATACACCTTAAATATAGGTCTTAGAAAAGAAAAGAACAATATACGCTCAACGACTTTCTAAGCTTAAAGAAAGCACTAAGAGCCTCCTAAACCGAACAGAGATCTTAAAGACTGAAAAACTTCAATTCGGACTGTCATTTCACTAAATGGCAAATGCACCATCCACTGATTTTACTTAGAAAGCAAAGCTAACAAAGAACTTAACAAAGAGAAGAACAGTTCATCCTAAGCGCCTTAATGGTTAACAATATGAAGTTTTTTAGAAACAATCTTGAATCTACGAGAAGACAACGAACAGTACTTGCTTCATTTACAGAATAAAGAATACTCTGAAATACTTTAAAACGTTTAATTTTCAAATTACATTTTTATGCATGTGAAAATACAACAAATTATGGGATGAAAATCCCTTGAATTGCAGAGACCTTCGAGTCTGAAAAACTTCAATGCTATTGTAAAATGTCCTACCAACTAGTAAATACACAATACCAGACTCAAATCCAAGGAGGGGGAAGGGGTTACCCATTTTGAATCCACCTAGAAATCATCCACAGAGTTTACTAACTATGCAAAGCTTGTCCTTTACTGGAAGATTTTTGTCCCAGTGATACTCCTAACAAGTGTTAATTGAATCAGTGTAGACCTTAAAAGAAGAAAAGAACATTAGTATACCCATATACGAATAGAGAACATGAATTTTTATTCTTGAAAACACTCAACCCGTAAGAAATTTAAATAATCTCGGGTATCTCAACGAAATATTATCCACAGTTGAAATCCAGTACTAAAAAGATACATCATTATATGCTCAGCCTTTCTCAAGAGTACCAAGCTGTTTTGAAGTGAAACGTAAAGTACCAACTATGAGCTAATTTATAGAAGATACTGCAGCACGTTAATTACGAATCATATCGGTATTGAAATCGCATTTTACGAGCAATAGGGGTTTACCCATACCATAAGTGCGCAGAGATCCAAACCAGTTAAGAGACAGGCGGTTGGGTAGTTCAGAAAATTCTCCCTAGGGATAGCGGAAGCAGAACACGAGCACAGTGGCAACTTTTGGTAATGATGAACAAAGTTGCAGCGTTTCAGAGTGAATTCTGAAATCTCAGTCCCGCCACAAATGACGTTCCCAAAGTAATGAATTGGATGTAACAAGATTTGCCACCATTTTGATGAGATAGCTGCCACATCTGCCACTGCATCTTACTGCAGATCATCATCTCTTGGCACAAAATTAGCAATAAATCGGCACCATGTGTTCACACTACACTTCTCAGTAGTGGATGAACGCCCATAAGTGAATTCAATAGGGGCTTGCAACTATCATTTTTACATAGACATACATCTTAGGAAAGGATACGACACTCTTGAATCGTAGCATATTAATATTGACAAATTTCAGATCTTAGCGAGGTCTGAAGGGACTGACAGAACATGGTGGTGTGTCCTGTGACATTGATCCCACACTTAATGACCAACATCATCTGAAGACATGGATTTTTAACAATAAGCGTTGTCACACTTAAGAAGTGTTGTAGTCATTTAGTGCTATAATTGATTCAATGATAAAACGTATACAAGTTTTTAGACCGGCCCAGTGCCGGTGCCTTCTGGCCAGTGCCTACTGGCCAGTGTCAGTGCCGGTACAAGTTTTTAGACCGGCCCACTCGTCTGAGTGGTGGCATACCTTGAGACAAGAACTTCATTACTTTGTAAGCCCCACGTGTACTGTGTATGAAAACTTGTATTCAGAGGTTAGTTTAAGGTAAAATTCAGGGAGTGGTCTACTTGCCCACCACCCGTTGAATAGGTTGTAAGCTCCATACAGCAGACAAAAGGAAAGTACAAATTGGGGTACGAAGGGGTAGCATTTGGCTGCTTTCAGAACCTAACAAACCCAAGTTCAATAAGATGGGGTGCCACTCCCTGAGTTTTTAGCTGGAGCCGACCACTGCATACAAGTCTTGTACCCACCAAACGTGGTGTTTACTAAGTCATACAGAGCAGGGTTACCGTAACTGTCACAAGGGCTGCCACAATTCAGACAAAAACAAAAACTTATCACCTTTTCAAGAATGTCCTTTTGGAAATGATCCAATTACGTAAAGGAGTTTATTCAATCCAAAAGAAATATTCAGTCTTCCTTTGGTATGATATATTTTCTCCAACTGAAAAATTTGGGAGTAAATTTTTAAACCGTAATTTTTCGACATTTCAAAGAGGAGTATTAGAAACAATTTTGAGAAGGAAAATTACACCCTCTCTGCATATAAAATACTTTTAGCAAAAACAAATTCATGAAACAAATACAGAGTATGGTTTCCTGAAGGCCAAAAAAATTAGGAGGCCGTACAAAGCGAATATTTCGAGAGGACGACCGCCTTCTTTATTCAGCGCTATCAGAGAAATTGGGAGAAAATGCCCAAAAATGTGGACGAGACAACTCGGACAAAAACTTTCCTTCTTTTATTTTAAGCTTAAGTAGTTATCCTAAAAAAATATATAAAAACTCAAACTAACAAGAGCTAAGAGCTCATATGGCACTTGTGACGAGGTCGGAAGAGCCGAGAGCTCATATGGTACGAGGTCGGAAGAGCCAAGAGCTCATTTGGACGAGGTCGGAAGAGCCAAGAGCCAAGAGCTCATTTGGCACTTGTGAGAAGGTCAGAACCTAAAGTTAAACTTTATAGCACAAGATCCTTCTAAATATCAAATTTCATTAAGATCTGGTCACCCTTTCGTAAGTTACAAATACCTCAATTTTCAAAATTACCTCCCCCCTCCCAATTCCACCAAAGAGAGCAGATCCGGTCCAGTTATGTCAGTCACGTATCTTAGACAGGTTTCTATTCTTCCCATCCAGTTTCATCCTGATCTCACCGCTTTAAGTATTTTCTAAGATTTCCGGTCCCCCCAACTGCCCCCCCCCCCAATTACGTTTGATCCGGTTGAGATTTAAAATAAGATATCAGAGTTACGAGGTCCTTCTAAATATGAAGTTTCATGAAGATCCGATCACTCCTTCGTAAGTTAAAAATATGTTATTTTTCTTATTTTTCAGAATTACCCCCCCCCCCCCCGCAATTGAGCGGATCCGTTCCAATTATGTAAATTACGTATGCAAGACTTTTGCTTATTTTTCCAACCAAGTTTCATCCCAATCCTTCCAATCTAAGGGTTTCCCATCATTTTAGGTCTCCCCACCCCAAACTTCCCCCAATGTCACCAGATCCGGTCAGGATTTAAAATAAGAGCTTTGAGCCACGATATCCTTCTAAAAATCAAATTTCATGGAGATCCAATCACCCATTCGTAAGTTAAAAATACCTCATTTTTTCTAATTTTTCAGAATTAACCCCCCCCCAACTACCCAAAAGAGAGCGGATCCGTTCCGTTTATGTCAATCATCTATCTAGGACTTGTGTTTATTTTTCCCACCATGTTTCATCCCGATCCCTCCACTCTAAGTGTTTTCCAAGTTTTAGGTTTCCCCCTCCCAACTCCCCGCCCCCATCACCAGATCCGGTCGGGATTTAAAATAAGAGCTCTAAGACACGATATCCTTCTAAACATCAAATTTCATTGAGATCCGATCACCCGTTCGTAAGTTGAAAATACCTCATTTTTCTAATTTTTAAGACTTACTCCCCCCCCCCCCTCCCAACTACCCCAAAGAGAGCAAATAAGTTCCGATTATGTCAATCATGTATCTGGGACTTGCGTTTATTTTTCCCATCAAGTTTCATCCCGATCCCTCTACTCTAAGTGTTTTCCAAGATTTTAGGTTTCCCCCCTCCAACTCCCCCCAATGTCATCAGACCCAGTCGGGATTTAAAATAAGAGCTCTGAGACACAATATCATTCCAAACATCAAATTTCATTAAGATCCAATCACCCGCTCATAAGTTAAAAATACTTCATTTTTTCTATTTTTCCGAATTAACCGGCCCCTTCTCCCCCCCCCAGATGGTCAAATCGGGAAAACGACTATTTCTAATTTAATCTGGTCCGGTCCCTGATACGCTTGCCAAATTTCATCGTCCTAGCTTACCTGGAAGTGCCTAAAGTAGCAAAACCGGGACTTTAGGTTTTCCCCCTCCAACTCCCCCCAATGTCATCAGATCCGGTCGGGATTAAAAATAAGAGCTCTAAGACACAATATCATTCCAATCATCAAATTTCATTAAGATCCAAATACCCGCTGATAAGTTAAAAATATTTCATTTTTTCTATTTTTTGCGAATTAACCGGGCCCCCACTCCCCCCCAGATGGTCAAATCGGGAAAACGACTATTTCTAATTTAATCTGGTCCGGTCCCTGATACGCTTGCCAAATTTCATCGTCCTAGCTTACCTGGAAGTGCCTAAAGTAGCAAAACCGGGACCGACAGACCGACCGACAGAATTGGCGACTGCTATATGTCACTTGGTTAATACCAAGTGCCATAAAAACCAAAGAACAAGGAAAATAAACAGGAATAACAAAAACATAAAATTCAAAGCACTTTCGTTGAAATTAAAAAAAAAAAAAAAAAAAAAATCTCCCTTCTTAAACATTGAAAACTATGAAAAATGGAGCTTCAGGAACTGATTTTGTAACAGTTAAAACTTTAAAGTATATTTAACCTGTTATTTCCGGTCATTTAGTGTATTTATTTACTGAATGTTTTAGGACTGGAGTGTTTCGAAGTTGTTTTAAAATTGTAAAAGTTATTCCTCTATATAAAGGCGTGGATAAAAATTTACTAGAAAATTATAAGAATTATACCATTTCTTTATTACCAGTAGTATCTAGATTGTTCGAGAAATTAATAGTTAAAAGAATGGTTGAATTTTTCGATAGTGAGTCATTTTTTAATCCAAATCAATTTGGTTTTCGGAGGGGTTTATCTACTGAGGACGCTGACTGCGTCGATAATTTTATACTTATTGCCAAATTAGAAAATTATGGTTTTAGAGGACCATTTCTTAAATGAGTGTCCTCATTTTTAAAAGAAAGAACTCAATACGTAAAATTAGGGAATATCGTTTCTTCAGTCAGTAATGTTAAATTTGGAGTACCTCAAGGATCTGTTTTTGGTCCCATGTTACTACTAGTTTTTATAAATGATTTATGCAAAGCTTTTAATATGATTTCGTATGATCTTGAATTTGGATGTGATGGGAAAAAGTTGTCGTTCCCAGCTTTGCGGATGACACTCATTTAACTGTGGCTGCACAAGCAGGAATTCAGCTTTTGAGTCGTATTAGTTCTTTTCGGGAGTTAGTTCAAAAGTGGATGAAGCTTAACAAGTTAAATTTGAATTATAGCAAATCTTACTTTTTATTGTATGGTAGGAGCTCAAATTACTACCTTGGCTTTTGCTAAGCTTTGCTGATATGAGTATTTTAAGAGCAAATTGTAAAAAACATCTAGGAGTTTTAATTGATGAATGTCTTAGCTTTAGAGAACATATAGATTATGTTAGTCTTAAAATCGCTAGGAACGTTGGCATTTTAAGAAAGTTGAAGTATATTTTCCCCAGAGATATTTTAAGAACACTTTATTATTCCTTAATTCATCCTTATCTGCTATAGTGTTGTTCTGTTTGGGGTAGTACATTTTCTTCTCATCTTCATCACATTCGAGTTTTGCAGAATAAAGCGCTTCGAGTGCTATGCGGAGTTGGTTTTAAAGATCCGGTACAAGAGGTATAAAGATTGTACAAACCTTGCCTTTAGCAGAACTTTTTATTTTTAACGAAGACTGTTTATACACAAATATTTTCAAAATTGTTTATCAATGTGTTTTAAAAGTATGTTTGAATTTAGAAGTAATATTCATACACATTTTACGAGACAGTTTAATATAATTCGTCGTCCACTTGCTATTACCCGTAGATCTCAATTTTCTATTCGGCATCTAGGACCCCATGCATGGAATTGTTTACCAATGACTTTGAGAAACATGGATAGTTTTCGTGAATTTCGGCGGGAATTAAAGCTATTTTGCCTAAATATTTATGGTTTTGCTAGTTGAGCCAAGATATTGGTTTTATTTTAAGCGATACTGATCAAGTGGTTTTAGTTTCTTTTTGTTTTATCTTTTTTTGGTCTTTCTTGAAATGTAATCCCGAATCGATCGAAATGCAGGGTAATAGAATATTTTTTTTTCTGTTTCTTTTCTTTTTCCTCTCCTTTTTCGTATTGTTTTTATTTGTATGTGTACTGGGGTTGTAAGCCCCAACAGGCTCCGGTTCGGGCTATTTGGTTGTTTTGTTTATTTATATTAATAAACCCATCTTTCTCTATCTCTCTTATTTCTACAATTTTATTTTTGCCAATGTGGTTTACGAACCTACCTTAATACGCATTTAATAAAATAAATTCCGAATATTATTCCAAGTATTGTATTAATGCATATATTAATTATACTAATATAAATTAATTGCATTAGTAATAATTAATTCGGTTTTGTTTATTGATTTACAATTACAGTTAAATAGTATAATTTAGCTAATAATAATTATCTATATTAATAAAATGCAAATTTTGATGCATATATTAAGATAATGCGAAATGATCTTAATAAATGCATGTAAATATTCGTATGTGTGACAAAACCTTTCAAGTGGAAAAGAATTAACTACTTACAGCAACAACCGACGGCAAATGCATATGAATAACACATTTAACATCCGGGCGTGCCTGATGAATTGCTGAATGTAGCATAAAACCGGCGACATTGACACTAAAATTGGAGGAGCCTGGGTCAACAATGTTCCCCTGCATATCCACCTTTACTAGGCTGCTCGCAGTCACCTCGTGATAAAGCAACCCAAATGGATTGATCAAAAAGTGTTCCTGGTCCTGATTGATTCTTACCTAAAAAGGAAATATCATAAATAGAATATCATAATAAGCCGGAAAATAAATACATCATATACAAATTTGACATTAATATTAAATTAGTATATCACATTAATCAATAACTGAACGGATTAATTTGACACATCATATATGATATACCATAATTATTTTTTTTTAAATAAATAATATGATAATAAACTAGAATTAAATATATCACATATTAATTTGATATGTGAAATTAATATCAAATTGATATATTACATTAATTAATAATTGAAGTGATTAATTTTATATATCATAAATACTTATGATAAAATAAATAATATCATAATAAGTTAGAAATATATTAATTTGATATAACAAATTAATATTAAATCAATGTATCGCACTAATTAATAATTGAAGCGATTGATTTGATACATCATATATGATAAATCATAGTTATTTATCATGAGATAAATAATATCATAATAAGCTGGGAATAAATATACAACATATCTATTTGATATACCAAATTAATATATCACATTAATAATTGAAGCGATTAATTTGATATATCATGTATGACATATCATAATTATTATTATAAAGTAAATAATATCACAATAAGCTGGAAATAAATATATCATATATTAATTGTATATATAAAATTAATATTAAATCCATACATCACATTAATTAATAACTGAAGCGATTAATTTGATATGTCATATATGATATATCATAACTATTCCTTGTAAAATAAATAATATCATAATAAGCTGGAAACAAATATATCATATATTAATTTGATATATAAAACTAATATGAAACAAATACATCACACTAATTAATAACTGAAGTGACAAGTTTGATATATCATACATGATGCATCTTAATTATTTAGTAAAAAATAAATAATATCATAATAAGATGGAAATAAAATACCACGCTGAAAAAAATAGCATATCATAATAAGAATCATGATATGATATATCAGAATTCAATTAACAAAATGATTTACAAATTACAATTAGTGATTGAATTGTTACAGTTAGCCTATTAATGTCGTTCCAAGCATGATATAACAAAAAAAAAATGTAACCACTAATCTTTATTGCAAAAGCAAGAAGGAGCTACAATATTTATTTAGGTTATTTATTTTCAGGGTTCAACATAGTATCACCTACAGAAACAAGGTACTGTCCTAAAATTCATAATTTCGATACAACCAAAAGAAAACTTTTAGAAAAATGTACTTTTCAGTTATGAATAGATTCAGCATGGGTCTAAGGAACTTTTTTTATTATTATTGTTTTTAAAACTTGACTTTAACTTAATTTAAGTTTTAACATAGCTTTTGCTTCCAACAATTATGTTTGATAATTGATAAATATTTTATAATCTTGACAAATTATATTTTATATTTTGTTGAAAAAGAATCTAAATTAGATAAGTTGGAAGCTTGAAATACCAGTTTTCCTATCTGTAAGATGAATTTAGAAAAGATACAAAGATATAGGGTTAATGGACAATAGTTAGAAACATGCTAGTGTTGATGCAACCTCTTCAAACCAATTTCCCTCCACTTCAGTTGCAAATTTTAACTTTTTAAATTGCAAAAGCAGTTGAAAATTCTGCTACATAAGAAATCAAAAGGTGTTAAAATCGAGGACTATGTTGCGGCTCAGGCTTAAAAATTTCTTAGTAAAATAATAAAATAAAACCCGAACAAGGCTTATTGTTGACGAAACAAGCTTACAATCTACTGCCGCTATTGGCAATTAAAATATTGCTAATGAAGAAAAGTAAAAAAAATTATGCTTTGCTGCCATTGTCATTTCAGGTATATATGAAGGTGGTGGGGGGGGGACTTCTGGCCAGATTACGCTTCCCCCATTATACCTATTTTGTTGCCATTTAACATGTTTTCTGGACAATTTGCCAATCTGTGGGGTTTTGACGAAGTTGCGCAAACATTGTGCAGCCGAACTGCATTTAGAATTCCTATGCCCTCTTATGCCCTCGTATTATTTGCTTGTTTTTTGTAATCTATTGGTAGCCCTGAAAAATTAAGTGCCACTTTTGATAACCTTCAATTTGTTAGTGTTTCTGTTTCAATGTCACAATACTAAAACATAAGAACTCATAAATCTTTCTTTAATGTCAATTTAGTCTGGGAAATAGTAGAACAGCTAACAGGGCAAAATACTCACTTCAAATTCTTTAAAATTTTCAAATTCGTTTGTCTAAGCTCTTCTTAAAGTGTCAAAAATGGTGAAAATGAAATCTGACTGTTTGAATTGGCCAAGGAGCTTTACTGAATTTGCACTTTACTGAAAAAATACTAACGAATATGCATTGTCAGTTTAATGTACATATGCTGATATTCATTCCTTAAAATATTTATATTTTTTTTATTTAATAAAGTTATAGAAGTGAAAACATTAAATTTTTTTTTTTTTTAGTAATGTGCACATTATTTAATGGCACTGAAAAGGAACACGGGTCGTGAGCCCTACTAATGTTAATTTCTGCTCGTTTTCAGTTTCATTTATTTATTGATGTTGATTTGTGGTAGTTCTAAGCTTGGCAGATTATTTGATTCTATTTTTGTTCATTTTTGGTTTAATGGAGTTCTTCATATTCTTTGAAAAACTTATTTTGTGGAAAGTTTTTTTTTTTATTGATCTTAGAAACATAGAAAAAATCCTCAATCCGATTTTTAATGAAAAACCTTGGAATACAGTTAAGCAGTTATTGGTAGTAGCAGGTGCTAATTAAAAAAAAACATGGGTGAAAAGACATTAGAAAAATACGCTAAAAACACAAGTCACCAATCAGCTTAGGAAGCTTTTCTATGTAGGTTTAGCTGCCTTTGGAAATACTCATTTTCATATGGGGTTCCCATCTAGCCCATCTCCACTCTATAACATTCAAGCTTCTCGCTCTCTCGCTTTCGCTTCGGGATAGGCGGGGAGGGGATGCCCGCTGTCTCCAATCACCTTCCACAGAGTGTCTATTCATTGCTTCAGCTCAGCCCATCACTCTTGGCCAATTTCATTTTTCACTATTTTTTCATTTGGATAGTGACCCCCTCATATAAGGTCTGGGGATTATCGGCAGGGGTTCCGGTTGCAAATTTATAATTTTAATTAATTAAACACACTTTGAAAATTTTTCAACATGGGTACTGAATCAAGCGGCCTGACTGGGTTATAACCAAAAAGCGTTATCCAACTCTTATCCTAGTCACACGCCCTGGTGCGTCTTATTTAACTGTGCTTATTAATTTTGGCGACTCAACGTGGCTACATTGAAAACAATGTGGTACTACCCAAAACTTAATAACTTCGAAACAACCAAGAAAAATCAGGGTTTTCTGGAATAAACAGGCCCAATATAGATCCAAGGGATGAACATTTCCTAAATTGATGTCCATAGCACTTTAAATAAATAACAAAATCCGTATTTGAATTTTTACATTATTTTATTTTAAGTGATCATTAGATTTCTGTGTTAACATAAATGCCAACTCAATACATTGCAACTCTTTCTTAACACTAATCTACATGTAATGTGTAAAATTTCTAAAAATAGATAAATATTAATGTCTCAGTTTATAATCCGCCCTTTGTCTCTAAATTCACAGAGATACGATAGCTAGAATTGTGTTTTTATTAGAACACAAATAAAAACATCTAATTAATAATCTTAGATTAACGCTAGGTCAGCGTAGGAAATAATACGAAATATAACTAACAACAGTCTTTTTAAAGTTATATTGCACAAAATAAAGTTATATTTATATAGTTGTTACGTTTCACAGCTGACTACAAAAAACAACAACCAATACAAACACCAAAACATGCTAACCAGGGACTGGGGTCAGCCGAAAGTGTTCAAATGAATGAATATTAGAATATTATAATTAGAAATATGTATAATTATATATATCATATATATATATATATATATATATATATATATATATATATATATATATATATATATATATATATATATATATATATATATATATATATATATTATGTATTTGATATATGTATGTATATCAAATATAATATATAATACAATATAGTATATTATATCTATATATATAAAAATAAGTTGTCTGTCTGTCTGTGGATCAGGTGACGTCATGTTTCTGTGTCGGCTGACGTCATGAAATTAGTTGTCGTCATTTTTGCTTTGACGGTGACGTCATTCAAGATATTTAAGACATATGTTGACGTAGAAATCTATTAATGTTTAAGTTTACAATGACTGATGAACTTACCATGGCAAAAGCCGATGAAGATGCTCAAAGAGTCTATGCCAAAAAACTTGCTGCTGAGAGAGAAAGTCAGAAAAGAAAGCGTGCCGAGGAACTACCAGAGCAACGCGAAAGCAGACTTGCTGCTAAAAGAGAAAGTGAAAAAAGAAGGCGTGCCGAGGAATCAAAAGAACAGCAGGGAAACAGGCTTGAGGCTAAAGAACGCAAAACCGCTCAAAGATAAATTACAGACCGGGACGCAAATGACGACCGACACAGAGGGAACATAAATGATGACCAGGAACCTCAAAGAAAAATTACAGACTGGGACATCCGGACACAAATCACGACCGGGAATATAAATGACAACCGGGACGCAGGGACACAACTACAACGGGGACGCCGGGGGCACAGGCGGGATATATAATTGACGACTGAGACACAGGGATTGTTTGAATAGAAATTACAGACCGGGACACCGGGACACAAATGACGACCGGGACACTGAGACACAGGGAATATAAATGACAACCGGGACACTCAAAGAGAAAATACAAACTGGGACACCAGGACACAAATGACGACCGGGACACAGGGAATATAAATGCTATTTATATGCACAGACAATGGGACAGCGAAGAATGTTGTATATTCGCATGTTTTACGTAGTTAAAAATATATATTTATATCTATCTCTATTCACAGGTGGGACACAGGGACACAGCTACAATGGCGCGTAACTAATATGGCGCGTAACGACTTACGCGCGCGTGGGGGCTTGGGGGGGGCGCGAAGCGCCCCACCAACTAGGTGTTGGGGTGGCGCGAAGCGCCACCCCAACAGCTAGTAACATATAATAATATATATGTAATACATATATTATATATAATATATATATATATATAATTGCATAAATTATAATTATAAATATTATAAATATGACTTTAAAGTTTTTTACTGTTTAAAAAGTAGAGTTAAGAGAAAGAGTCAAACTTTAGCGTAAAGAGCGGGGCATTGAGGAGGAAAAGCCCCTCCTTTCATATATAGAGTAATTTCTGTTCGTTTTAAGTTTTAATGTTGCTCCTTACTTTCAGTTTTAAAAAAAAAACTTGTTTTTTATTTAATACAAAAAAAGGCCAACAGGAATATATACAACATATCCCGCTCATCTTGTGACAGTTAAATTCTCAACACTTTTTCTATATGCCCTTCATTGGGACAGTGTTAAACTTCGAATTTCATTCGAACTATCCCATAAACCTAGTTAGATTCTATGAGAAAACAAAGCACATACTTTCCTCTGGAGGGGGAAACGGGGTGCTCCTTCCAAAGATTAAAATTATTTGACATTTTCAATACGAAGAAGCTTTTTTAGTGTGTTTTGCTTGAAGAATAAAACCTACTTATAAGTAACAATAATTGTCTAATATATATTGGAGTGTTTTGAAAGTATTTCAATCGAGCCAAAGCATGCTCTATTTTTCCTGTAGATACCCCAATATGCTATACTTTATTGGTGTTACCGTTAGAAATTTCGCATACCCCACCAGCACCCTTTTACAACAATGAAGCCGACGAATATTCTTGAAGAGATTACCAGTGAAAAACTTCAACATTCATCAGCAGTCTATATAAGCAAGCCCTCTTTTGTCTGGGTACATAAAAGCCCATCCCAGCTACGAAATCAGTAACAGTCGCAGAATTGAGAGCAACCGTAGAAAAAAATGTAGACAAATGCCAAACGATGCAAAGCAGTTTCATTGCTTTGCACTCTCAGCACTGTCTGGACTAGCAGACGCTAACTTTATAACAGAGACTGAGAAACAATTAAATTCAAGCCTATAAAATATAATACATTAAGAAAAACCTATTTAGTTTATCATCACTTTTTCGAGGTCATTTAAGCGAGGAGTAATGCACTTTTTTTTATCATGTTATATAAACAAAAAGCATCAGTAATAATGTGAAGGAAAACAAGTTATATGCTACGAACCAAGAGACAAATTTCAAAGAGAATGCGAATACCGTCGAGGGGAAAAGGTTTTTTTTTTTTACCTAGTAAATTACCTTCCATTATAAGGGTCGAGGATGTACAAAAAGCATACACCTTGGGGATATTTTTTTAGCCATTGCGACACTTCTATCCTCCTATTGTTGCCATCATAAGATTAAAAAAAAGAAGATTTTTATCCCTCAGACCCAATGATGGCAGATAGGGCGCCATCAGGTTATTAGCGACGAATCAATTGGCGGGCCTTTTTTTGTAGAGCCAGGTAGCATGCCACCTTGCTACCGTAAAAAAATTAAATTAAATTAAATTAAAGAAGACCCTCTCGATGCAACGGTGGAAGGGGAACACAAGATTCATGAGGAATTTTACACTTCGTTTTATTTATTTTAGTTTCTGTTATTTATGGCTTGTTTTGCTTTTCTTTTTTTGCACTGAGTATGGTTGACCAGGGGTTTAGGCAGAAGTATTTGTATTGTTTTTCCTTTTTCAGTCGCTGGAAATAAATCAATTGGGAATATCTTTTTCTTATCTTTTCAGGCTTAGCTAGTGTGGTATCAGAAATTATTTAAAATTCGTTTAGAAGCCCAAAATGACTCTTTAGGGAAAAAACGTTCACATAAACATCGCTCTTATATTCAGATTGTCAGAAAGCCAAATCCACTTCTTAAAGCACCTTAAATACTATCAACTTGGTCCCTGATAAAAACATTTCCCTGAAAGCAATACATTGCCCATACATCAACTAGTCCATCAGAGAACTATTTGGTTCTCAGATAGCCTTTCAAACCCCTTGCTTAAAACGACACCTGGAGCAGTTCCCAAATTCCTCAAACAAATTCATTTGCCTGATGACAGAAAAGTATGCTAGGTAACACTGCTAGGATACGACTCAAAAGACTAATTGTTCCTCGGAAGTTAATAGCCCTTCAACAAAAGAAAGCCCAAGACAAGCCTGAGAAGTTTTGTTTGTCATTTTAAACCAGGGCTGCAAATTCTTGGGGCTTTTACCAAGATCTTGTAGTTACATCCCTGAGCTTTGGATCTAGGATAAGTACATGTATAAAATGATTCCTTGTATTTATATTTTACATACATATTTTGTATATAAAATCTTAGGATTTTTCGCTAGTAAATTTTGGAATATTGTCAGATTCTCAGGGGCAGCATTGTAAAAAATGGTCATTTTCTTGTGTGTCAGAGTAAGGAGACAAAACTAGTTATTTGATCGTATGCCAAGATTTTTACTCAAATTCTACTGTAGGACAAAATCTTGGAGATTTGCTGAGCTAGGCGAATGAAACGAGCAGGAATGGTTCTACAGACCAGATTTGGTTTAACATAGTCTAATCTGACCTGCATAAAAAAAAATCACTTTTTAGGCTGATTTCAAATTTGCAAAATTTATTAATTTAAATTTTCCAGTAAAAAGTATGAAGTTCAGTTCATCTGTCATGCGAGATTCAGACCAAAGTTTAGGGCACAATCAACAAAAGAGGTAACAAAAACTCTTTTATTTATTAATTTTGGGGGGAGGGGATTTAAAATACAGATATCTATTTTTGTGTGGGTTTTCTGTAAATTGCAAAATACAGTTTATCAATGCTACATATAATTAATTCACGCAGAAACGGTAATTTATTTGCAATTTCAATTTCCAGGGTAAACTGTAGATTTCGGTCATATGTATCAAGGTGATCTAGAAAACCCCTAAGTTCATTTTCACCATAATTCCAGAGCGACATTAAATCACCCATGTGTCCCCAATAGATTTTTTTTTTTAATATGAATTCAATGCCCAACTTTCACGATGTTCTACATAAATATTCACTAATAGCCCGGATAGCGGTGCCCCAATGGGGAGGCCTTTTATTTGTTGATAAATAAAAAAAAACACGTTTTTTTAACTGAAAGTAAGGAGCGATATTAAAACTTAAAATGAACAGAAATAAAACCTCGGAATCTATTCCTAATGTTGAATCATCGATTAAATGATAATTTTCTTATATTTTATTTTTTTACAATGGCTCAGATATTGCTACATCAATATTAGTATACATACACTATGTCAAAATTACATATTATTGTATTTTCTGAAATGCTTGCATTTTTAAGTTTTTACACTAAATATACCGAAATACTTATGTACAATTTTTGGGAATAGAAGGCTGAAGGTTGTACATAGCCACTTTCGAATATTGAAAGCAGGGGCTTTCGTAAATGCTACAAAAGGTCTTAAAGGAATACCTTGCTTATATAATTTTGGTAAACCGTAGAATTTTGGACAAACGCTACCACGGGGGAAAAATTTATTATACTATTGTAGGGTGATTTTACTATTTTGTTTTATATTCTTTAATTCGGCTATAATTCTATTCACAAACTTATCAGTATGATCGTGACTCACGGTTGTATATGTATTTTTGTCTTTTTTGTGTGAATAAATATTACTGTCATAATTTAACGTATCTATAACTACAAATTAGTTGCTTTTGTCTACTTTTGTTATTATAATAGACGGGTCTTTGCGAAGATTAGACAATATTTTGATGTTGTCATAATCTAAAATATCCATAACTACAAATGAATTGTTTTTGTCTACTTTTGTTATTATAATAGACGGGTCTTTGCGAAGATTAGACAATATTTCGATTTTGTCATAATCTAACATATCCATAACTACAAGTGAATTGCTTTTGTCTACTTTTGTTATTATAATAGACGGGTCTTTGCGAAGATTAGACGATATTTTTATGTCATGCAAAATGTCTGGCGTCAAATTAGTAGGAAAAATAACTTTTTTTTGGCTGCCATAAAGTGTGTTCATAAAACAAGACCTAATTTCACCTGGGTTAGAAATAGATGTGTAATGTTTGTGCTAAGAGGATTCTAGAGAGGTAACTATATCTGCCACAGGAGCTTGTTTTGGTGGAAAAGAGAATTTTTGACCGTTTTCAAGATATTCCATGTATTCCAAAAGTCACTGCAAGTTTTAAGATCAGAGTTAATAAAAAAAAATCTTGAGTTAAATATCAGGCTAAATAGATCTTTTATTTAATTTGACTTAAATTTTGAGTTAAATTTTAGCGTCATAGCGTTCAACAGAAATCCGAGTTTAAAAAGTCACAAGAATATTACCTAAAACTGAGGACCAATATAGAAAAAAAAAATGTAACTAAATACAAATTTCTTAAATAACTGACTATTATGAACGAGTAAATAACTATTTTTAAAAAAGGCTAATTTCGTGATATTCATTCTAAATACACATATGAACTATTGAGGCATTATATGTGTTTTCCCACGAGCTGATTGGCGTATTAAATCCAAAATTAATATTGATAATGATAATAATATTTTTACTTACAATAAACAATAGACTCGTTTTATATTTTCTTACTTTGATTAGTATTTCCAGTAAAGCACTAGGGGAATGAACATTTAGATAGCCCTTTCTTCAGGCCTTGCATGAGTTATCTAAGAAAAACAACATATTTGAGAGGCTACTAAATCACAATAAAAATCAAAGGAAAAGTATCCTCAAAATATGATTCCACAACTTCTAAAAAAAATCAAATCCAACTAAAATACTTTATAAAACTTAAGAAGTTAAAAAAGATTAAAGTTTAAACTATTGCTTCACCAGAGTATCTTGTACACTTAACCTGTCAAAACGATTGGAAAATAAAAGATCTTAGCTTCACTTTCATCAACTGAAACTATCTTCCTTTTTCTCTTGAGCAGAAAAATGAGAACTATAAAATTTGCAGTCAATCATTTTCCATACTCTACAAACGAATTCATTTGCTTGATGATGGAAAAGTAAATGATGCCTCTTTCGTTAGGAAACATTGTCAGAAGACATAGCAAATCCAGGTTCCCAGTCCCATTCACGGCCATGCCATTTTCTCATGACCTGATCTCACAACACGCAGAAGCATTTCTTTTTATTTTCTCAATAAATTGTCGGGGACAAAAAGAATAGCGAGAAAAAATAGGTAACTGCAAATTTGGGAGAATAATCAGAGGAAAAATAATTAAATTTAAGATGGGCACATCTTGTCAGCAAACACCAAAACTCTAGAGAGATTTCCAGAAGAAAAGTTAGACTAACACTACCAGAACTAACATGGCTTCGTGATTTCATATACTTATGAAATCACGGAAGTGAAAAGACCGAACGTAAAGAGTGATATAAAAAAGATGGAATCCACGGTTATAAAATTCGTCTTTTGTGTTCCCGTTCCCTTAATAATGCTTCAATCAAACAGTTCGTGGTAACGAATTGTAGTAAGGAGCGACCCAGCTCGGTAGTAAACGTACGGAATTCCGATACTACAAGATACATCAAAAGAATCAGATTTTCATGTTGATTTTAAATATATAAGTTTCATCAAATTTAGTCTTTGTCATCAAAAGTTACGAGCCTGAGAAAATTTGCCTTATTTTGGAAAATAGGGGAAAACACTCCCTAAAAGTCATAGAACCTTAACAAAAATCACACCATCGCATTAAGCGTATCAAAGAATCCTATTGAAAAAATGTTAAGCTCTTATCTAGAAAAATGTGGAATTTCGTATTTTTTTTTTCAAGGGGTCATCATATCGACTAAGTAGTTCTAGATTGTCGCAAGAGGGCTCATTCCAACAGAAATGAAAAGTTCTAGTGCCCTTTTTAAGTGACAAAAAAATGGAGGGCACCTAGGCCCCCTCCCATGCTCATTTTTCCCAAATTCAATGGATCAAAATTTTGAGATAGCCATTTTGTTCAGCATAGTCGAAAACCATAATAACTATGTCTTTGGGGATGACTTACTCCCCCACAGTCCCCAGAGGAGGTGCTGCAAGTTACAAACTTTGACCAGTGTTTACATACAGTAATGGTTATTGGGAAGTGTACAGACGTTTTCAGGGGGATCTTTTTGGTTCGGGGGGACGGGGTTTGAGGGGAAGGGGCTATGTCGGAGGATCTTTCCTTGGAGGAATGTGTCATGGGGGAAGAGAAATTCAATGAAAAGGTTGCAGGATTTTCTAGCATTACTATAAAAAAAAAGAAAAAATAAACATGAAAAAGTTTTTTCAATTGAAAGTAAGGAACAGCATTAAAACTTAAAACGAACAGAGAGTATTACGCATATGAGGGGTTCTAAAAATACTTTAGCATAAAGAGCGAGGTATTTAGGAGGAGATAAATACATCGCTCTTTCTGCTAAAGTATTTTTAGTAATTTCAACTACTTATTCTACGGCCTTTCTAATTCAGGGGTCACTCTTAAAGAATTGGGACAAAACTTAAGCTTTAGTGTATAGAGCTAGGTATTACTAAGGGGACAAACCCCCTCATATACATAATAAAAATATATAAATATAGAAGTTTGTTACGTAAGTTAATTCTTAAGTTAAGTAGCCTATATTTTTTACTAATAAAAACATTCGTTAAAAATTAAAAGTTCTGGTTGCCTTTTTAAGTAACGTAAAATTGGAGGGCAACTAGGCCTCCTTCCCTACCCCTTATTTCTCAAAATCAGCTGATAAAAACTAAGAGCAAGCCATTTAGTCAAAAAAAGAATTAATATGCAAATTTCATTTTAATAATTTATGTGCGGAGAGCCAACATGCATTAATCCAAAAACGTCCAGAAATTAAATAAAAAAACTAATCTTTTTTTAACTGGAAGTAAGGAGCGACATTAAAACTTAAAACGAACAGAAATTACTCCGTGTATGAAAGGGGCTGTTCCCTTCTCAACGCCCCGCTCTTTACGCTAAAGTTTTTTACTGTTTAATAAAGCAGAATTGAGAGAAAGAGTCAAACTTTAGCGTAAAGAGCGGGGCGTTGAGAAGGGAACGGCCCCTTTCATATACGGAGTAAATTCTGTTCGTTTTATTTGATGTCATGGGACGCATGCGCCTTACAGTGAAAGAATCAGCGCGTTTTTCTTTCATTTTTTAAGCAATGAACCTTAGGAATTTTACTTGGTGATACTTAGATTGTTGAAGACATTATCCAAATCAGAGATACTCACAAGGGGAGGGGGTCTAGTTCTACGCCCCCCAATCCTAAATTATCCGGGAATTCTGGGCAGTTCTTATTCAAATTGTCAAACAGAAATTATTTTTTATTTGTTATCTTTTTTTATTTATATTTATTATTTATTTATATGTTTTCTTATTATTTATTTATTATTATTCATTTATTTATTTTATTATATATATTTGTCATTTATTATTTATAATCGGCCTCCAGGAAAGCCTTCAATTATTGCACCGTCATATTGAAATAAAAATCCTGGTTACGTGCCTGGTTCGACCTCTACCCAGCTTAGGTCAGCGTATCTTACGGCATCAGGAGTAGGATCTTAGTTTCATTCCATCCGAAGATACTTGACTCAAAGAGCATGTACTGCAAAGGTCTATTCTTTGAAGTAAAAACTAGTTTCAATCCTGATGACCATATTTAGAAAAGAACATTTATAAGGAAAAATCGCTTTAATCCAAGATCTTGCTACATTATCGAATTGCTTCTTGCTGAGCTACCAGCCATCCCCCCCTTATTAACAGGTATGCAGCATAGCATCGAACTGTTTTCCAATTTACATCCTGGAAAAATCGTTTTAAATATTCACACACCTTTCACATAGTTGTCAGTTTCCACACACAAATTCTATAATTCTCTAAGGAGATATTGATCCTGTGAGATCTTTCACATTTTTCGTCAGAAGTGTTTATAAAGGGAGGTACTCAAAAGGGTAATTAAATAACAAGGGAAAGGATTCCCTACTTCATAACTTTCCCTTGCCACTCTTGTTAAGAGACTTTGTCCTATTAGTTTTCTAGTTCCCATTTTTCTAACATTATTCTTTTATTACCTTGATAGGTGGGTAGAATTGTTTGCGCAAAAACCTTTAGGCCACGACCCAGGGGGTGCCGATTCACAAATCAGTAGTGGAGCAAGGACTTTCTTCTATTTTTGGTGAAGATATCCAAAGATTATTTTTGGAGAGCTTGGAGGGAGATGGGGCAATTTTTCTCAACTTCTTCGATGAAAACAACAAAAAAAGGTATTTAAAAAAATTATGGGGGAAGTGCCCCTTTTTCCCAAAAATCGTCCGATAAAAATTTTGAGATAGCAATCTTGTTCAACATAGTTAAAAAAAAATCCCAAAACTATGCCTTTGGAGAAAACACGACCCCCTCCCAACCCCTGGAGATAGATCTTAAAATTATAAAATTTGTCCATTGATTATGCATAGTGTTTGTTTTTGGGAAGTATATACAAACATTTTTGAGGGGGGATTTTGCGCTTTGGGTGGGTTTCCATGATGATATTGTTCCGTGTGGAGTAAAATTTCCAGAGGTGAATGGGGGTGACAGAATTCCAATGCGAAATTCTTTTTATTTGTCTTACTTTCTCTTTGCCTACTCAATCTTGCATGTGGAGATGTTCCAAGGGAATTGTCAGGGGAAATTTTCAGGGGAAATTTTCAGCGTGTTTGGATTTGAAGGAAATGAATTCCAAGGTAGGGGGGATTTCCGGAGTGATTGGAATAACAACTTTATTTTTTTTTTCAAAAGACAGTATGCTAAGGAGAATTTTCAGGTTGAATCTTCTGTGAGAAAGTTACGGAAGGGGGAGGGGATTTTCAGTGGGGATAGAATTGTCCGGAAGGAACTTCACGTGGGGAGTACATTTTACATGGGAGGAACTTTCCACAGAGCAATTTCCCTTTAGGGGAGGGAGTTGTTTTAAGGAGGGTGAACCAGATTTACCGGAATTATTTGAGAAAAGATATGAAATTAAACGAAAAAAATAATTTTTTCAACTGAAATGAAAGAGCTTTAACCCTTGTTAATACCTTGCTCTTTACGCTAAAGTTTAAAAGTTTGTTCCAATTTTTTTAAGA
The DNA here is from genome assembly GCF_032884065.1 of Artemia franciscana. NCBI lineage: Eukaryota > Metazoa > Arthropoda > Branchiopoda > Anostraca > Artemiidae > Artemia > Artemia franciscana. The sequence continues at coordinate 7,083,101 of NC_088870.1, read as the reverse complement.
ACGACACCTGATACACAAGGGCCGTGTAATTAGAATAGTAAGGCTTCTTTTAAAAGCGCTAAAAAATTTAGCGCGAAGAGCAAGGTATTGAGGAGGGGAAAAACCCCTTCATATACGGAATGGTCTCAGTTTGTTTTGAGTTTTAATGTTGCTCCTTACTTTCAGTTGATTTTTTTTAACTTTCATCAAAATAAAAAAAAACACAACGTAATTGACAAATTTAATATGAGTAAGGTAGATTGCATCTATCCCGTTAAATATTATGGGTCTTAATTACTCGCCACTAGACTCTACATCATCAAGTTCAACTAATAAAATGGTTTAAAAGTTTAAGCATCCCTAGCAAGTTTCATACTAAGATACTAGAACCAAGAGCATATCCAGGTGGAGTTTACGAGATTTTAGCCACCACCACCCCCCCCCCCCCCGAAAAAAATAAAAATCCTGGATACGGTCCTACTTGTAACTCCTGAAATGTATTTAATAAATTAATACAGATTTATTTTTATGCTTCACTGTTCTCCATTCGTTAACCAACATCACGATTAAATTCAAAGAAAATTTGAAGGACAAAAAATATTTTCCGACTAATTCAATTAGATACTTACGTATTATACGAGAAACACTCGAGACACCCGGTTTAGTTTGCAATATATAGTGATAAAATATAGTGTCTGACCATGGATAGCTATGTTTTAATTAAATATTTAGTGGGTATTTTGGTTAGGTTAGGTTCAAATAGGTTTGTTTAGGTTACGTATTTAATAAAGTGTATGCTTTACCCCCCCCCCCTCCAATGTGCAAATATATAGCCCATATTTGTTTCTAAACTATTATATTTTTATCTTACTTAGGTTTCTTTCATTAGCATTATCAAACTTCACTTCTCGAGTGTTTCCCGTATAATACTTACGTACCTTTAACTATATTCCTTTTATTTTACACATTTTTACCAGAGAGAACTGCTGGCAATTCTATTTTCCATCTTCTTCAATTTAAATTACATAGCAATCCCAATAGTCTTTTAATATACCGGTATTCTTTGGATCGAGTCACAAGGTCGAAAGCCGACTTTTTCCATACTAGGAGGTTTTTTATTTCCTGAAATAGGTCCAACATTGGGGGAGGGTAGAAATTTTTCAAGAGAAAGGAGTTACCTTGGCAAAATTCCCAGCAACGTCCTCACATGTATGAGAGGCATGATTCCTCAACATAGAGGACCGGATTTCACCTAAGAGATATCAAATTACCATGTACCAACTATAGAAAGATACGGGTATTTGATCCCGAAATATAAAACGTTACAAAGAAAAAGAAGCTATTATCAAATTATCAAATTAATCAAATTAAAAAAGGCCAAATTAAATTAAATTACCAAATTAATTACCAAATTAAATAATAAATTAACAAATTAGATTGAATTACCCAATTAATCATTATCAAATTAAAAAAGGCTATTATCAAATTACCATGTACCAACTTTAGAAAGATACGGGTGTTTGATCCCGAAATATAAAACGTTACAAAGAAAAAGAAGCTATTATCAAATTACCAAATTAATCAAATTAAAAAAGGCCAAATTAAATTAAATTACCAAATTAAATAAAAAATTACCAAATTAAATTGAATTACCCAATTAATCATTATCAAATTAAAAAAGGCTATTATCAAATTACCATGTACCAACTGTAGAAAGATACGGGTATTTGATCCCGAAATATAAAACGTTACAAAGACAAAAAAAGCAATCAAATAAAAATAGCTTACAGTGATGTGGTTGTAGATACTCTGAGTCCAGCCATGAAGGTCAACCAATCGATACAATGCAGCCAGCTTACATCGAAGCATCTTCTCCCCCTTAATATAAAACAAAGATTCTGGTCCTTTTATGTCATTAATGGGAATAATGGCGCCGGTCTTCATACGAGATCCTGATCCAAAAATATCACTCAAGTTTTGGGAGCTAAATATGGTACCTCCATCCCGTGAGTGATGTTCTACTATCCGCTCCAATTCTTCTTTAAAAATTCGACTGGCCATCATTGCTTCCACTCGCTTCCGTCTCTCCATATCTCGTACATCCTAAAATGGTAGCGAATTCGTAAATTAAATATTCGTAATTAAAATTCATAAATTAAAATTCGTGATTAAACGTGGCAAATTGAAGATTCGATTGGTCACCATTGCTTCCATCGCTCCACTCTTAAATCCTAAAATGGTAGCAAATTCGTAATCAAAACTAAAATTCATAAATTAAAATTTGTAATTAAAGGTAGCAAATATTTGTAATTAAAGGTAGCAAATTAAAGATTCTACGGGTCATCATTGCTTCCATCGCTTCCGTCGCTCCATTACTCGTAAATCCTAAAATGGTAGCAAATTCATAAATTAAAGATTCAGAAATTAAAATTCGTAATTAAAGGTAGCAAATTAGAGATTCGATTGGCCATCATTGCTTCCACTCGCTTCCGTGGCTCCATATCTCGCACATCCTAAAATAGTAGCAAATTCATAAATTAATGATTCGTAATTAAAATTTAAATTCATAAATTAAAATTCGTGATTAAAGGTAGCAAATTAAAGATTCTGCCTCCACTCGCTTCCGCCGCTCCGTATCTCGTACATCCTAAAATGGTAGCAAATTCGTAAATGTCTCTTATAACTATCGTGGCTATTATAATTACCAAGAAGTTATAATGTTGGCAGAGTCAAGGATGAGAATTTGAGAGAAACTTTCCAGGAACAGTTGAATACTAAACTGGAGAGTTTAAAATTTGACAATTTGGAAGTTAGATGGAATAATTTTAGGAGAATAATTTGTGAAGTTGCTGATGGTGTTTTAGGGTAGAAAGTTAGAAACGCAGCTAGAAATAAGAAATGTATTAGTAAAATATTAGTTAACATAACGTATTCTCACATTCTTAAATGTCTATATAGAGGAAGGATACAGAACTGCAATTCTGGGTGCACATGGTCCAAACCTTTAGCTTTATAAGGATAAGAAAAAACATGCACAGAAAGATGCACTTGTATTTAAGAAAAGCGGGTATTATGCTCAACAAGTTCAAATTCTTATTGATTTTGAACCGCGTTTATTTTTCTCTCCCTAATATTATTTGGGAAGTCTGGATTCTTCTGGGGGGGGGGATTCTCTTTGTAAGTCCTTGTTTCCATATTCCTATTTTGTATTCATATTTTAAAAGTATGTATTGGGATCATGCTCCCAAAAAATTGTGAGCATGACTGCAATTTGTAAAACAGTTTCAATTTTGATGTCTTTGTTACTTCAAGGTTTGTTAAAAATATGAAAACAATATCGCTGTGAGTCATATTCTTCTTTGAAAATTGAAAACATTATCCTTATACTTATACACCATAATTGTTATTTATTATATTATACACCAAATATATACACCATATTATACAAATATATATACACCATATTATACACCAAATTGTGAGCATGACTGCAATTTGTAAAACAGTTTCAATTTTGATGTCTTTGTTACTTCAAGGTTTGTTAAAAATATGAAAACAATATTGCTGTGAGTCATATTCTTCTTTGAAAATTGAAAACATTATCCTTATACTTATACACCATAATTGTTATTTATTATATTATACACCAAATATATACACCATATTATACAAATATATTATACAAATATATATACACCATATTATACACCAAATTGTGAGCATGACTGCAATTTGTAAAACAGTTTCAATTTTGATGTCTTTGTTACTTCAAGGTTTGTTAAAAATATGAAAACAATATTGCTGTGAGTCATATTCTTCTTTGAAAATTGAAAACATTATCCTTATACTTATACACCATAATTGTTATTTATTATATTATACACCAAATATATACACCATATTATACAAATATATTATACAAATATATATACACCATATTATACACCAAATTGTGAGCATGACTGCAATTTGTAAAACAGTTTCAATTTTGATGTCTTTGTTACTTCAAGGTTTGTTAAAAATATGAAAACAATATCGCTGTGAGTCATATTCTTCTTTGAAAATTGAAAACATTATCCTTATACTTATACACCATAATTGTTATTTATTATATTATACACCAAATATATACACCATATTATACAAATATATTATACAAATATATATACACCATATTATACACCAAATTGAGAGCATGACTGCAATTTGTAAAACAGTTTCAATTTTGATGTCTTTGTTACTTCAAGGTTTGTTAAAAATATGAAAACAATATTGCTGTGAGTCATATTCTTCTTTGAAAATTGAACACATTATCCTTATTAGGATAATCCTAATTACACATCATCCTAATTAAACACAATAAATGATCCTGATTCTACATTTGAGTGTTTCAAGGACATGAGAAGAAACCCTCGTTGTTTCACCCAAGGGTCGCAACGGCTTGTTGACGATTTTGCAAAGATGAAACCTCGGTGGTTCCCCTTGTTACTTTGAGTGTTGTAATATTTTTTTCTCTTGTTTCGTTTTTCCTTTTTGTAAATATAGTTGACCTGAAAGATCTCTGATGAAAGAAAACTGAGATTTTGGTTACAACCCTCAGCATGTTAATGAAGATTACTTTCACCGACGTATTGCTTACTTAAATAAGAAAGTCTCTCGCTGATGAAGGCCAGCCTGTAGTCTGGTTGAATTTTGCACTTTTAGTTTAATCACTTAACCTCGTTGATTGTGATCTTCGACGTTATAAGTTATCTTAAAGGTCAGTGTGGCTGAGTTCCACATTCGGTTACAGTACATTTCCAAGCAACACACGGGTGCTGAAAATGCGTTTTTACTTAGAATATTCGATCGATGTGCTGTCAAAACCCATGAAAAACATTTTTTCTTACGCGACACGAAGTGAGTCGGGAAGGGGGGGGGGCAAGATGGATTTCATGCCCACCCCAAGATTTGGCCCAAATGGCACCTCTGTAAACTAGTCCTATTCCATGGACTATAAATGTCTATACTCGTTTCTTTTTGCACGCAACTGGAAGGGATAGCTCTTTATTAATTCATTACACTTTTACCTAACCGTACTTGCCTTATTTTTGTGAAAAGAGCGCAACTAATATTGTGGGTTTTCAAAGTCTTTCCTGGAAATGTAAAAAAAAAAATATTCTAAAAAAAATACAGTGTCTTCATGTTTTGACCTTTTACTGTAGCCATTGGAATTCTCCATATTTATAACACCTTGTTATCTATGTGTAACTCCTTATCTAACTTAAGCTAGCAACATATTTTGGCAGAAAACTAAAACTAACTTTTGCATATAGACAAATGTAGAAAAATAGATGTCGCTGGCACTCAGAAGCTGGTTTATCTAAGCATTTCCTTTCCAGTTATACCGACAAGAAACTTTGGCAATCTTAATGAAATAGTAACAGGTGGTTTACGTCAAGGGCTTAATTTATGACAAACGAGGGAATTGCAATTTGTGCCTGTAGTTCACTTTCTTTTTCATTAACACAAAAAGGAAAAAAAAAATCAAGCATCAGGCTGTGTTTGCATCTTAAAGGAACAGTTGTTGTACAACAGAGGCCAGAGTTC